>NW_004797488.1:671064-676540 GCF_000002075.1 Aplysia californica | reverse complement strand
ATGGTGGTGGTGTTATTGTTGTTGATGTTACGACGTTGTTGTTTTTTAGTTTTAGTGAAAGTTTTACGGCACTTGCAAAAAAATCAGGTCATATAAGTGCCGAAGTGTTGCTAGGATGTAACAAAAGAAGGAAGAGAGGTATGGACGATAGACGTTTGATATGAAAATAGGAGCAAACTATATCAGGGCATCAACCAACCACCCACCTATTGTTCTTATAGTAATACATGGTTCAATAACCCAATCACCACACTTAACACGAGTTAGGTAGCAGCCTGCTTCGAGCCTGCTAGGCAACCGCGCCGTACGGAATACTTACCATAAGATTTTTTTTGGGTTTTTTTGTTCGAGTAAACAGAAGGACATCGACACAACAATGGTCATTTTGTGCGGGAGAACAGTAAGACAGATAGACAGAAACACACATTTAAGAAATAGGACCTACCAGTGGCACCCTCCAACTACCCGCAAACCCGATCAATAACTCTTGTGACGTCGATAGGGTGAAAAGTGAACCCTCTATTCTACATTATGTTTTTCCACTGGATCCGACGTCCTGAGAAACACAAACAGGTCATTTCCCAGCAGACGGAACTCCTAAAAAGGAAAAAGAAGGATATTGGAAGAGGGGGGGGGGGGGGGGTTGTACCGTAGGAGTTTTTACGCCCTTCAATCTACATAGTATTGATCATTTAAAAAGTGGGCTTCCGAACCTCCCTTTCAGGGCCAACTCGGGCTGACAGGGATGCTTCATTCCAGCAGAAAGACCAAGATAGTAGATTAAAATCCTCCACATTCGGGAATCAAACTCGGGTCTCCTGCGAACAACAGCAAAGCACCTAAACCGCTAAACCACGGGCGCAGGTACAAACAAAGGAGAGAAAGCACGAGCGACACACTGAAGTAATTCATTACGTTTTAGTCAAGAGAAGCACATTTGTGGAATCGAACTCACTTCGTTCGCGGGCAAGCCTAACCCACACAGACCCTGGAACAGAGGTGGCCGGTGCATAAGCCTTGCGGCGAACAGCCAAAAGGAAGCGCTCGTTAGTTCAAAGCTGGTGAAATGTGCTCCTTTCAAAAAAAGATACTTCATATGTTACATTCACCCTCAGGCACTCCTCAGCAAGACCCTAATTAGCAAACAGTGAAGCACATCAGAGAACATCGGAAAAATACCAGGAAAAAAAATCCCAAACGCCCAACGTTTTCTTGGAATCAAAAAGCTACCCGGATGTACTTATGCTATATATGTATCTTTAAAATGAATAATACTCATGACAAATTAAAAAATGTAAGGTTGCTGTAACCGTCGAAGAACATGATTTTTAAATGTATATTCATGTTTCTTTTAAAAATTTTCCTCTCTATACTTGCATTTTACGTCTACATAAGGTTTTCAGCCCAACCTTCCGAGAGGTGCTCACAAGAGGGTGTGTTTTGGCGGAGAGGGGTGGGAATAGCACAAGGGTGAAATCCGAAATGTCCAAAACAGCTACTTTGTTTTTTCTAGTAAGAAGAAGCCCATCGACACAATAGTGGTTAAATTTAGAACTGGGGAAAAAAAAAATAGACATAAATAACAGAGGGAAAATAAAGAAGTAGGACCTACCACTGGTGCCCTCAAACCACACGATTGTTTTGGAGGGGGAGAGTGGAAATAGAACAAGGTTAAAAAGAAAAAAATTGCCAACACAGGCAACAAACAGGTTACCGTTCCCCCTAAGACAAAGGTGTAGATTATCCTACAACCGGACGCTGGAAATTCTTCTTCTTCCTGGCAGCACCAAACAATAGAAGAAGTGAGTGATCAAATTTCAAGACATAACTTCGATTGAATATTAGCTTGGTCAAAGCATCTTCGTTTTATTCAAACTCTTAATGCCTAGTGACAATGAAAAAATACGGAGGGTTTTTGTTTTTGTTTCTTTGTTACTGTTGTTGTTCGTTCGTTCGTTCGTTTGTTTGTTTATTTGCTTTTCAGTAAAGGGAAACATATTGACACAAACAAGGTCATTCATCAATGAATGAAAGAATGCAGATGGGCATGAGAGCCAGATAAAAAAATATATAGAAAGGTAGGACCAAATAATGGCGCCCTCCAAGCACTTGGTAAGTTTATTTTTTGTTTGAACACCGGAATGCGTTTCAATATTTATTAGACGTTAGCACAGGTAGACAGGTAGACAGGTAGACAGGTAGACAGGTAGACAGGTAGACAGGTAGACAGGTAGACAGGTAGACAGGTAGACAGGTAGACAGACGTGCACGCGCAATGGTAAACCAAGCTGATGTGAAAAAGAAAATCATATGTAACAGGTAGATTTATAAATAATTTAATAATAATTATAATAATAGTAATAATGGTAAAGATAATGACTGCATTTATATAGCACCTACACACACTCAACAGCACGCTATATGCGCTTTGCAACTATTATTACCCCAACAAACCCTAGAATACTCAGAAAACTTCTCGGTTTCCTGGGAAGCAGACAGTGCAAGCATCCATTTGTACGCATTTAAACACTAACAGACAGACAAGATTCCTCACTATCTACAGCCTGTTCACATTCCCACCCGGGTGAAGTGAGAAAATTCGTGTAAAATGACATTACTCCTGTCGTACTCCTGGCTGGATTCAAACCTACGGTCTTGCGGTTGCTAGTCCCAGAGCCTAACCACTAAGCCACTGATACCACAAAAACAGACTAGTAATTGTAACGTCTGTCTGCTAAGGGCAACTGCTACGGGAAAGAATGTGGGTGTGGGGGGGGGGGTGCAGTCCTATTAACGAAACGGAAGATGTGAGTGAAACTATTTTACGCATCCATTGACATCGATCATTTAGAAGACAGGATGCTCCAGCACAGCTGATTATGCAAAATCCTAGATGTGTGGCATAAGTCCAAGGAGAAAGATGGTGATGTTCAGTAAAACACCTTCTTAATGTGTGTGCAATGCATAGCTATTACAACCCAAAAGCAGGCAAATAAAAGAGGTAACCTATAAATATTTTTAAAACCGACAGAAGTAGGGAAACATTGAGAGATCGTTGTAAATGATAATTACCCCCCCCCCCCCCCCACACACACACACACCCACACACACACTGGTTGTGCACGCGTGTGTGCGTGCGTGCATTAATGTAACCGCAAAAATATGAAATCATTTAGGAGCCTGGCTGCTTCGACCAGCCCTGCCGCTCAGAACCAAACGTTGCTGAGTAACGCAGCAATGATCCGGAGATACTTGATGAAACAATATTATTCTTAGCGCTAGAATCGAAATCATGTCTTCCGTACACAAAAGCAAAGAATCTAAGCAGTACAGCACAAAACCCGGCCTGAACGAATTGCTTCTTTCTGACAGCAACACTAATTTAAAAAGAAGAGCAAAAAATAGTTTTCCATATCCAGTAATCTATCATCCAGCCACACAAAGCAGATACAAATGAACCATTTTCTAACTGAATCGCGAGAGCAATGCCTTCAGTATATTATTATATGCCCGCTTTCGGTGAACATATTATTATTGTGTTGAACGTTGAACAAGGATGGTACGGTGTGGATTTAACGCATCTGGAAACATTTCAAGGTCATTGAACAGTGGGAACTTCGAAATCTGAGAACGAACTACACAGAGAGAGAGAGAGAGAGAGAGAGAGAGAGAGAGAGAGAGAGAGAGAGAGAGAGAGAGAGAGAGAGAAAGGGGTGGAGGGTTCAGATCCACAGACACACTGGTGTGCGTGCGTTGTATGTGTATCATTGTGCATAAATGTAATGTTTACTTTTCTGTGTTGATGTTGAAGCTTTGAAAGCTAATGTTCTGGTACATCCATTCATTCAAAATTGTCCTTTTGGATCAGTTGTTACTCTCTTCTCATCTTATCCCATCTTATTCTATCTTATCTTATTGCACATTACATTATCTCATCTCCAATAGGACCAACTTTGTAAGTAGGACTTTGAAAGCTTCTTCAACAGAACAAGTTAGAGAACACATCTTTTAACATAGCAGAATGGAAACTTCACATTAAGTTGTTGTCCAGTCTGTAGAAATGGAGGATCTAGCTGTTAGCCCACCTTGATCAGGAAGGTTAAATTGTTTGTTTTAATACATGTGGTTTTACGTCTCCATCGAAACACGTTCGGTCAATTAGAATGCATGCTTCCCCACCGACATGACTGTCCATGCCTAGGTGTACGTGTGTGAAATTAACTTTGTGTTGTCTTGGACGTATTTCCAATCTCTCCACCGCCCCATCCCCCTTTATTCTTTCCTTCGTTCTTACTTTCTTTCTTACTTTCTTTCTTTCTTTCTTTTTTTTTTTTTACTTTCTTCAATTCTTTTCCTTCGGAGTCAGGTGCTCCATCATGAAAACGACTAGTTCGTGTCTAGTGAGAGGGAAAGTAAACAATATAAACAATACCATAAAGTAGAAAACATATTTTCACAGAGCAGAAAAAAATGTTGAGACAAATATCGGTAATGACTTTTTTCACCAAACACCAAGATAATAAAGCTATGCGAAAAACGGAACTAAGAATCATGAAATGGAGATTAAAAATGAAGAAAAAAGAAATGATTTTTTTATTTAAATTTTTTGTCGAAAGAAAATTGTGAATAAGACTCTCAAAGCCCCACATCTTGATTAACCTCCTAGTAAATGCCGCGGGTATCGTCAGAGGGCAGTGTGTTTCAGGGTATTTAGTGACGCTCTGACATTTATCTACCCTCATAAAACATGACAAAGTAACCGTCTATCTAAAACTAAGTGTAAGTTATATATATAAAAAGGGAAAGTGCGATGTTGTCTGACCAAGAGATAAAAAGAGGGCAAAAATCAATACCTGTGTAACCATAGTACGCTTGTAGAAGTGATACGTAGAGAATAATACTAGAAATAATAATAATAATAATAATAATTATAATAATAATGATAAGAGCATTTGTATCCCCTTAAGTCGAGTCTCCATGGACAAGTCTTTGTCTAGGTATACTCCTAGATTTTTTGCTTTGTTTGAAAAAGTGACAGTACCTTTGCCAATGGTGAGACATTCTACATCAAGATCATTTATCTTTGAGCTGGTAGAGCATGGCAGGATTTCTGTTTTGTCATCATTTAATTTCAATTTACTTTCAGTTATCCATGCTTTTACAGATTCAAAACATTCTGTGGTGTCTTTTAACAGAGATTGAATATTGTTGGGTTTTGCAGACTTGTAAACTTGCAGACTGTATGAATACGTGAACAATATTGTGTTACGTATTTTACCAGTGCGAATACTCTTTATATAAGACACACCGTAGATAAGATGGATGAACAGATACGAGGATACGAAAAGTAATGTCAGTTTGGCCGTTATTTTGGCCCTTTGTTTGTTTGTTGTTGTTTTTTTAAAGTGTTTTACGGCGCTCGCAACTGCATAGGTCATATTATGAGCGCGCGGGACACTCCTAATATTTTCAGTTG
>NW_004797488.1:668870-670964 GCF_000002075.1 Aplysia californica | reverse complement strand
CGCGCGGGACACTCCTAATATTTTCAGTTGGTAGGAAATTTTGAATTTTGCCCGGGTGGCGGCCGAAGCCTACTCTTATCGATTTTAGACCACCAAGGGATCTTTAACGTGCGCAACTTGCACACGGCCCTCCGAGATTTTTCGCCCTTGTCCGACAAGGCTAGGTGTAGATCTTTTCTACCAGAAGATCAGGGGTGTGGCAAAAAGACAGCAGTAAGGAGGAGCCAAGGAGTAGCAGTAGAAAGGCTGCAGAAAGAGTCAGGAGCCCAGAGGAGGGGGCAAAGGAGGTGAAGGGGTGGGGGCAGAAAGTGGAAATGAAAGCAGACAACAGAACATTGCTAGAGAGCAGGAAAGGAGGTGAAAGGAGACAATTTTAGAGAAGAAAATCTTTCGGTCGCTACCCGGATTCGAACCCGGGACCTTTGAATGAGAGGCCAACACCTTAACCTATAGGCCACGAGAGCCCCCGCCATTTGTTTGTGAGTTTATTTGAGTAAAGAGAAGCACATCGATAAAATAAAGGTCATTAATTTAGTGCTGAGAAAAAAGATAGACAGAAGCGACAACAATATTAAGATAAAGTAAAGAAGCTGGACATTAGCATTAATGTCATAGTCGTTCTTTTTTTTCAGGTACTCCTTTAGCCTTGGAAAAGAGAAACGAGTCTGAAGTTCGTTTTTTCGTTCGTTCGTTTGTTCGTTCGTTTGCCTGTTTGTTTGTTTGTTTTAGTAAGAGTTTTACGACACTTGCAACACAATAAGGTCATATAAGTGCCAGCGATTAGAGGTGTTACAAGGAAGTGACAAACACAAAAAAGAAAGAGGGGAGATGAAGACAATAGATGTTTGATAGGAAAGAAGGAGCAAACTACACCAGAAATAACAAAAGGAAAGGAAAAATATGGGACCTGCCAATGGCGTCCCCAACCACCTAAAATGTATATATTATGTTACAGTAAGAATGCGTACCTAGTGAATACGCGTAATCACTGAATATTTTAGTGAATACACGTAATCCCCGTTTCACTCAGGGGTTTCACGTAATCACAGAAATTTCTAGTGATTACGCGAAATCCCTAAAATTAGACCTATCATTTTACGTGTTTTTACTACTGAGCATTCAGTGAATTCACGTAATAGCCCCGCCACTGTACAGGGATTACGCGTTTTCACTGAAATATTCAGTGATTACGCGTATTAACTAGATTGATCTACGTGTTCTTACTGTGACATAGATAGATATGCCAGCTGGCAAACAAGGAGACAACGTTTGTGTGCCAGTTCCACTTGTTGATCAAGGGAGAGGCGATCCTAGAAATATCCTTGGTGTCATAATTGACAGACGAGAAGGTTTGTATTCCAGACATCAGTTCGATCTGTGGTGCCCTGAGCGTCTTCTGAACACTGACGACATAAACACCGAAAAAATAGTTTCACTGCGTCCGGCGGTGATTCTTCAATCCTCTCCAGGCGGGCAAGGCTTCACAAGATGCAACTGTACTGGTGCCAAAAAGTGTAGTTCAAGGCGATGTGAATGCGTAACTTAGGTGTAACTTACGCTGTCATAGCAGCCTCAATTGTTGTAACAAGTGACGACGTCGATGGATTTTAGTCTTAAGTATTTAACTGAAAACAAACAACAACAACAACAACAACAACAACAACAACAACAACAACAACAACAACAACAACAACAACAACAACAATGGTGTCTGCCGTTTAAAAAAAGTAAATGCTTTGTTTATAGATTGTGGAGCAGGTGTGTGTATGCGTGTGTGTTGTGTGTGTGTGTGTGTGTGATAGAGAGAGAGAGAGAGAGAGAAAGAGAGAGAGAGAGAGAGAGAGAGAGAGAGAGAGAAAGAGGGGGAGAGAGAAGGGAGGGAGAGAGAGAGAGAGAGAGAGAGAGAGAGAGAGAGAGAGAGAGAGAAAGAGAGAGAGAGAGAGAGAGAGAAAGAAATAGAAAGAAAGAGAAAGAGAGAGAGAGTATCTTTTACCGAACTGACTATTTAAGCAATAAAATTGTGTATGGGCCTGATTATTTTTTAGAATTTTTAAATGCTTAGATTTTAGATTCTGGAGCATGTGAGTGTGTATG
>NW_004797488.1:665437-667046 GCF_000002075.1 Aplysia californica | reverse complement strand
TTGTGAGAGTGTGTGTGTGAGTGAGAGAGATTCTGCCTCTCTCTCTCTCCTGTTTCCTTCTGTCCATTTGGCAACTGTTTAGATGTCCCCCACCCCCACCCTACCCCGTCGTGTAAGAGTGTTCTAAGCTAGCTGATAAATTGGAAGTGAGCAGCACCTGTTTCCACTTGGCTTCTGGGCAGCTCACAATCTTTCTTTTATCCCCTCCCCCCTCTCTCTCTATCTTTCTCACTCTTTCTCTCTTTCTAAATCACCCCACCCACCGCCTTCTCGCTCTTTCCCTTTCTCTTTCCATGTCCCTCTTTCACTCCTCAACCTCATTTTGTTCCTTTTTTCCTCTCTCTGTGTTCCTCCCTTTCCCCCTCTCCATCTCCCTCTTTCGGTCCTCTCTTTCTCTCTCTCTCTCTCTCTCTCTCTCTCTCTCTCTCTCTCTCTCTCTCTCTCTCTCTCTCTCAGAAATCAGAAATTCGAAAAATGCCCAAACTGGCTGAAAAATGCCGACTTCTCGGATTTCATTATTTTGACAAGCGCCTGATTTCACCACGATGTCTCACAAATACTTCTCAGTGCGGGAATAGAACTCGCGTCTCTCGCATACAATGGCGGCACCCTTACCATCATACCACAGACGCTGGTGTAGAAAGACTTGAGTACTGAACAACAACACCAAAAAGAGGTTCCCCTATGTGAGAACAAAACTCACGACATCTGCCTGCAAGGCGAGGTATCTAAAGCCCAGTGCACACAGCCAATCGAATTCAGTCAATTCAGTCAAACTGAGTCGGGGCCAGCCTGATTTTCCTACACAGAGGTACAAAAGCTACTATCTTGGTAATTTTCGACAAAATTCGACCGAATTCGATCGTGACCTTCACAAACAAACGCGTTTATTTTTCAAGGTCAAGAATCGAAATATCGGTGGAATACACCATTAAGCAACCTGACCTGACTCAATTCGTTTTACGAGTATGTTGTTTTAGTACGAGTTTTGCGGCACTTGCAACACAATAAAGTCATATAAGTGTCGAAGATTAGAGGTTTTACAAGAGAAAACAAACAAGAAAGATTAGAGAATGTTAAGGACGATAGATGTTAGAGATAGGAACGAAGGGGCAAACCAGACCAAAACACCCGCCAACCTACCACCGACTCAATTAAATCTGCAATGGGCACAGGGCATAACCATTACACCACATACACAGAGTTACAGGCAGATGTCAGATGCCAAGCCAGCCAGAAAAATCAAAGAGAGAGAGAGGGAGAGAAAAGAAAGACCACGTGCCAGCACCAGTTCATAACTACTTGTCCCTCATCCTGGTGTTTAGTCTGGTTATTATCTTGGACTTAAAGTATTTCTGATAGTTTATGGTTAAGTCCACTGCTCTCTTCAGCTCGTTTCATTAAGCTGATTAAGTGCTCTTGCTTTGAGTTCTTCCCAGAAAAGTCATCATCATGCCACCCACCCCACCCCTTTTTTTCGAAGTGCGTTCAGAGAAACACGTATGTGTGATCTTGTATTCTCAAACACTTATACGTACTAGCGCGAGCTAATATGGAGAACTCGAACGCATAGTAACTCTCTCTCTCTCTCTCTCTCTCTCTCTCTCTC
>NW_004797488.1:661485-663269 GCF_000002075.1 Aplysia californica | reverse complement strand
CACACACACACACACACACAAACACACACACACAAACACAAACACACACATACACACAAACACATACACACACACAAACACATACACACACATACATACATACACACACACACACATACATACACACACAGGCATAACCATACATGTGCACGTACACACGCACATACGCACAAGCACACACAATATCCACCTTGGTTAGCGATGAAGTCTGACAAATTGATTCTATTACCCAACATCAATTTTGTTCAATGCAGCTTGTTTCTTTCATGACTAATTCTTTCTATGTTTGAAGCGCCAATTCTTTTTCGGTGCTTGCATGTCAGTGAGGTGGATCGAAGCTCTGTTTTTCCACTGTTTTCCTTTTGTCGTTCTGGACTATGATGAGTACCACCCAGTTTTGAATATTCTGGGAGAGATACCTTAAATGTGTGTGGAATTTTCACGTCTGTCGAGCCAACTTGACAAATCCTTTAGAGTTAGATGTTAAAATATTGTGATCCTGCCTCTTAAATAATCTCACAGTGTTCAAAATAGGCGCTACTAAAAGCAGCCGAAACCAGAAAAATAACATCGAAAGGGAAAAGCAACGTTTGGTTGTTAGCTCGAAACTCTTAAGATTAGATTAATATCCCATATCCGCCTTGCCCATGTTCTGCGGTCTGCTGACTAGCCTCCATGCTGTTCTTAGACCATAAATCCCTAGCAGTGAATCTGCCTGAGTGCGCATATTGGCCGCAGGTGTCGAGACTCGCCAATAATTAACTACCATCTCGATCGTTTTGCCAGTCCATCATTCAGGGAGGAGGTCAGTCTCAGAGCCACAGAATTGGAAGAAGGAACAAACAGGGAGACTGTATGAAGCGTCAATTTCAAAGGTCAATGATTTATCAATTGGACTGTCCGATCGTGTGTGTGGGGGGTGGGGGGGGGGGTTCAACACTGCCATATGAAGCCAAATACGTCAACAACATTGACAACTACTCAAAACAACGATTATCTAGAAATCCACCTTGCGGATTCGAACAACAGCCGTCAGTTCCGCAGTCTGGCTGGATTCCAACTGAACTTTCGTTCCCACCCATAAATTGGGAAGGGGGAGGGGGGTGTCAAACCGCAACTTTTTAAGAGATTATACCAGGCGCAAGACGGAGGCACAGATGGTAATATAAGAATGAAGAAAAGTAGATTACACACAGAGACATCTATGAACTGGTGTATATTTCTGTTATTCTATCATTATTGTAGTTTTAGCTGTGGGTGGTTGGCGGGTGCTCGGTTGTGGTTTACTCCTTCTTTCCTATGGAACCCCTATCGTCCTTATCTCTCCTCCTTCACTCTGTATGTTTGTTACTCTCTTGTATCACTTTTAATCATTGGCACTTATATTACCTTGTTGTGCTGCAAGTGCCGTAAAACTCTAACCAAAAGAAAAGTAGTCTCTACCTGTGCAGTAGCGGGTAAGGGTCTTCTTCGTGAAGCTTTAACACATGGGATGTACACATACGTGGGCAAGGTATTTTACCGAGTATCTCTGGATTTTCCCTAGGGATACAACGTATACAGCCGTCATTGTTCAGGAAAGAAAGGTCGATGTAGCCAACCTCATAGCAATTCTAAACTGGATCCATGAAGCTGTAAAACGCTTATAATTATAGAAATCTCACTAAATGGTCGTTATTAATGTTTTCTATGGTTGGTTTTGTGTTCGTTTCGAGGGGAAATTTCCGTACATATGTGTTTGTTTGTGTGTGTGTGTGTGTGTGTGTGTGTGTGTGTGTGTGTGT
>NW_004797488.1:645172-658984 GCF_000002075.1 Aplysia californica | reverse complement strand
GTGTGTGTGTGTGTGTGTGTGTGTGTGTCTGTGTCTGTGTCTGTGAAAAGGTTGAGGGGGTGATTTGGTAAGTCCATGGTTTTATTGACTACATGTTCAACACTGCCATATGGAGCCAAATACGTCGACAGCATTGAAAACTACTCAAAACAACGAATTATCTAGAAATCCGCCTTGAGGATTAAAAAAAAACAACCGTCAGCTCCCTAGTTCAGCTTGATTCCAACTGAACTAAACTCGGAGTGTTTCTGCTGTTGCCAGGACATTCAACTCTTTCCTGAGTGACTATGATGGATATGTTTTTGCGGCTTTTGGTAAATTCACATTCACAAGAAACGAAGAATAGAAGCAGCCCCTCATGTTCTCAGGAAAAAATGCCGATTTTCAGGTGGAGGAGGGGTGAGGGGCTGGGGTTACGTGGGTGCTGTGAACTCAAATAAAACCACTAAATTGCCGCTTTTATAACATGACCTACATTTGAGAATACTCAGTATTACTCACATGAAAGGAAAAGGTAAAGACTCAAAGGACTAGTTTTGTTTTTACACAATCAAAAATGTTACTTTTATTTTTTGATCGCCAGAAAAAATAAACGGCGAAAAAGGACAAACCACAAAGAGGATATCCAATACTGAGTAAAAAAAATATAATGTGTTGCTGTTTCGGTGTGAACTTTCATCACAAGTGGGGTTTCACGGGATCCGGGGGGCAGTTATTCTGTGCCTTGCTCCCTCACTCCAGACCCGGTCCCCTTCCCTTAATCCCCCCCCCCCCTCTTTTTTTCAACCAAGGGTTTCAAATTTCAAAATTGTAGAAATCGCAAAAAGCTGGTATTTCAGTGTCTATTGGAAATCTTTCTTCCTTATGTGGAAATAGAACTACCATCATAAGATTAGCTTTGGCAAGATTTTACATCACTTAAATTACAACACAGTTAGGTCATACAAGTGCCAAATATTAGAATAGTTTCTACAGAGTAACATACAAGCAAAAGGGCGAGAGTTTTACAGGAAAGAAAATGTAAACCTCATCAGAACACCTGCCAACCACTCACCTACCATCTTTGGCGCGCAACTCAAAGAGCTCAATAATAACACCACACAAGTCGGTCAGCCCGGAACCAATCTCTCGCAAGACAGAATTTACTTGAAATGAACGTTGCTGAAAATGAGTCGCATCCCTGAAGGCTCTGAATCTTTTAGGATATTAGTTTTAGATTTTCAACCGCCTGTTTAAGAAAATACACCAAAAAAAAACAACTTTCAACGTGAAACAAAACAGATGCCAATACAACAAAGTTTCTATTGACTTATTTCCCTCCTAAAAATAATTTTACGAGTTTCACTACGCCTATGCATGTATATACGAGCGTACATATCATGCACTGTGCGTCATTAATTTTTGAAGTTCGAGCGTGGGGTGGAGGGTATCAAAGACATGTCTCTCTTTTGAGGCAAACAGAAAGTCAAATTCGCAAGAGCGAAGAGATGGAAGAATGGAAGGTCAAAATATCGATCGATAGAAACCTTACCCGCGGAGGAAAAAACCCCCACGAAATTCCTTCCTAAACTTCGTCTCAATTTGGAGTCAAATAACGGTCAAATCTAGTGTAGGATTCCCTCTAGCTACTCGAATCTTTGGCTTGAACGTTGAAAGCCATGAAAGTAATTAGGATTACGCTTTATGTTGGAGGTGCTGTACGATTGGTTTGGGAGTGGGGGGGGGGGGGGGTCGGGGGAGATTTCGAAACCGCTGTTGCTGTTGTTGTTGTTGTTGCTGTTGCTGCAGCTGCTGCTGTCATTGCTGTTTTTGCTGTCATTGTTATTGCTGTTTTATTTTTCTTTCCGTCAAGCTCCACTCTATACTTGTGACGGATAAAACGACAAGATAATGGAAGAAACGTCTACTTTAACACTCTGTGACTTTTAAAGAATCGGTGCGTCCAAGTTGAATATCTATCTCCAAAACGACAGAGAGACAGAGAGAGAGAGAGAGAGAGAGAGAGAGAGAGAGAGAGAGAGAGAGAGAGATCTGGTTGGTGGTGTGTGTTTGAGTAAACAGAAACACATCGAGACAATAATAATACAGTCCTTTGAAAAAAGTAGGACGGACAGAAACGGATAAAAACGATTCTTGTCCAAGTTAAATGTTTTTGCGAAATTCTAGCATCATACAGAAGGGTACTTCTGTCTGAAATGAACGGCTTTTTTCTGCCTCACTAACGACAAAAAAGTAAGAGCACTCTCAACACAGTGGTGGCCACTTTCTATAGTAAGTTTTTAAATATAATTTATATTGTCTCAATATTCAACTGCTTTCTTGTGCGTTTGTTACTTTGACGGTCAAGATTATTGGATAATTTGTTAGGGAAATTCTACATGAAGTTCAAATAAAATGCACATCACATTTGAACGTCGAGCAAAAAAATTTAACGAAGCGACCTTGCGAATAGTAGAATATGCCTGCTGCATACATTAAACATGTTTACACAACAAACGCTCTGTACTTTTATCACTAGGAGTAATTTCAATCGCCAGTTTCCCTCTCATCCAGAGGACGAGCAGATAAAACGTGAATTCTCCATTCCAAATCCCACAGAGAGTTCAAATCAAAGTTTTTCGTTCCAACGCACCAGCGCACTTGAGTGGGTACCGTCTCACACCAAACATTTGAGATTCCATCCTCAAGCAATTAAACTGAATTTCTGTCCCCTGGGGTCCTTGTGACTGACTTTCATTATCCATTGTAAAAAGAAAGAGTAGTGACCTCAACTGACTTAGAAAGTAGGCGGTCTTTTACAGAAAACGGACTGGTTTTGTTTTGGCTTGGAGTCTTTTTCACTTTCCAATCGGCGCCTGTGGTGTAGTGGTTAGGCGCTTCTTTGTCGCACGCAAGAGACTCGGGTTCCCTTTCTCCTCTGATTGGCCGTGGTTGGTATGGGTCGTAAGCCTACCTCCTGAATGATCTGAATTGTGTCTATGGTAATATCACCTACGTTAAAACCACTGTCGACCCAGCAAGGTTATTCAAGAGGTTGTGTCTGTGGAGTACCGTTCACGACCGACAAGTCAAAACAGATGGTTTTTCTTTCTTTTTATGTTTCATGTTTTGTTTTTGTTTGGTTGGGGGGGGGGGTTTGTTTGAGAACAGAGAATCACATCAACAAAATAACAGTCATACGGTGCAGAAAAGAAGCCAGACAGAGAGACAGCAACAACATAGGGTACGAAAAAATGTACGACCTATTAATGGCGCCCTCCAACCACATGCACAGAGATGGTGGATGCAGTGCTGAAAATTCGAGATCTTCCGAAAGTTTGGTTCATGAAAGCATGCCAGCACCAACCAAGGTCTATTGAAACGAGTGTCTGTTCTCGGCGTACCCAAAGCGGTTCAATAAATATTGCTGGCGTTTGTAAAGAAGTGATAACGAGGCGAGTGTATTTGACGGTTTGGGTAAAGAGAAGCACAGAAACACAATAACAGTCATAAAGTGCTGGAAAGTGGCAAGGCAGAAAAGAAGCAGAACTATACCTGTTCCGCCCTCCAACCACCTGCTCCGAGAGTCGTGACTTAATTACCCATTTGATAAAGACAGTTTGCCAAATTCTTCCTTATTTCAAAGAGGTTCTATTCCACAAAGTCCGCTTAAGCCACCACAAAGAGAGTTAAAGAAGGCCAAAACCAAACTGACCTTAATTGCGGGAGTATAAAACAGTTATTGATCCTTTATTCCGCACGATATTTAGGGTCCCAGGTCATTGATAATTCAAGAAAACTGGGAAAAACATATATCTCCTCTGCTTGTCATTTTGGGGCATTAACATTTTTTTACAAATCACGAACGTAATAAGACATACCGCAACCGAATTACATCGCACCCTCCGACGACAGATAAGAAACAGTGTTTACCATCTCCTTAACCTCAAGATCAAACAACATTCCTTTCTCCAGGAATCTTTCTATGCCAACGAGGATGTCTTAAGTCTTTGTTCAAGCGACATCTGGGTATCTGACAAATCAAGCACTGGCGCATACACATACACACACCCACGCACACGCACACGCACGTCAATAGAGAGAGATGGGGTGGAAAGAGAGAGAGAGAGAGAGAGAGAGAGAGAGAGAGAGAGAGAGAGAGAGAGAGAGAGAGAGAGAGAGAAAGAGAGAGAGAGAGAAGAAAAGAGAGAGAGGGGTGGGGGAGATAAATAATGTTATATTTTTGTTGTTTGAGTAAAGAGAAGCACATCGACAAAGTAATAGTGGTTTGGTGCTGTAAATAAAAGTAAGACAGAAACAACAGAGGGAAAGGGGAGAAGTAGGACCTACCAGTGGCGCTCTCTTCCAAGTCACCATCCTGGTTTGGCCCGCCTCGTAAATGATCTTTAATATACAAATGTTGGCGTAAAAATGCATTAAAACGTTCTCGATACGTTCCATTGTTACAGATTTCCATTTTACATAAAATGCAAAGTTACAATTCTTATGAAATCACTTCTGGAACCTTCTCGTATTTTCTTCTCGTATTTTCATCTCGGTTTCCGGTCTTGATCCGACTTCTTATTTTCGCTTTAATTTGTTTTCGTGTTTTTCCGTTTTTTTGGGCGGGGTTTGTGTTTTGGTTTGGTCTTTTTTATTTTTTTGTTCCGGTGTAGGCGAGTGTTGAATTTTTATGATTTGCTTTTATGCGTCGTTCTCACCAACTGTCCCTTACTTCACACCGCGGGTGTTATGCAAATGTTCGTGTTGGCCTATTAAAGAAACATTCCGTGGGTGGCATGATTGTGATTAAAAAGAAAAAAAAGGCAATACATCATGAAGGCATTTCCTGTCAGCGCCAACTCATTTTGCGTTGGATACTGCATCTTATCAGAAAGATCAAGACTCTTGATGAAATATATTCACCAAGTGTGAATCGAAATCACGGAGAGAGAGAGAGAGAGAGAGAGAGAGAGAGAGAGAGAGACAGAGACAGAGACAGGGACAGAGACTTTTGATGAAATATATTCACCAAGTGTGAACCGACGTCACGGAGAGAGAGAGAGACAGATATATGTATATATAGAGAGAGGCAGAGAGACAGAGAGAGAGAAAGAGAGAGAGAAAGAGACACAGAGAGAGAGAGAGAGAGAGAGAGAGAGAGAGAGAGAGAGCGGTCTGATCTTGTGACGAGTAATAAGAAGAGCCGAAAACCAAGAGTTTCTTTTTTAGGGTTTTTGTAAAAGTAAAACTTAAAGTTAAATCAAACAAACCGGCATAATTTGTACGTTATAATTTCTAATGCACACTTTGAGGATCATTTTCCGATTTTGCTTGATCTGACGAATGGCTTCAAGAAGACTATACCGATTTCTCTATTTGGCTAACAGCCTGGTGCAAGCAGCAAGATAGGTTCGGATCACGTCTAGTATGTTTATTTGTCCTTGTGATGGTGAGGGCAGATAGAGGGAAAGTAATTCATTGAAGAAATAAAAACTATACTATACAGGCAGGAAAATCGAATAATTAAAAATCGACTGCTTAACGTAAGCGACTGGTTGGCGGGCATCGACCCAGTCAGTCAGGGCCAATCCTGGCCGAGAGGTATACATTATCATCCCAGAAGAAATACCAAGATACTCGATATAACTCCTCATCACTCCAGAATCGAATTCGGGTCTCCTAAAAGCGACAGCGAAGTGTCCAATACGGGGTGCCCGTTGTGGGATCGGGTCGGATCGGTTTGCTAGCACACGTTTGTTTTCAGGCGACGAGTCAGGTGATCACTGCGACCCGACCCGACCCGACCCGATCCCATCCGCAATGGGCATCCCGTATAACCGCCACACTAAAGAGACCTGTCAAGTGAAGTATGATATCGTTGAGGACGAATGAAGATGTCCAACAGAGACTATGGATGGCTTTCGAATTTAGGAGTCTGCCTAACACGCAATACACAACAGGATCCGTCGTAAAAATTGTTCTGAAAAAAGTGGGTTTTTTACCCAAAAAGAAAAGAAAAAAATGGTTGAAAAAAAAACAGTGAAGACATTGGTATACGCCTTAGCCCACGCTATGAATAAAAAGTTTATCGTTAACGTGCTCCTACTGCGCACATTTCCTGATAATTACCTGCAATATCAAATACGCTTACATTTTAAAGTTAGCTTGCAGTGTTGCGATAAACTCCATTTATATAAATATGTAATATTATGTGTGTATATATTGTATATACACTTATATACACTACTGCTATTTTTTAATAAATCTTTTCTATCTTATAATGTTTATATCATTATCAGTATTATTTTCATCATCATCATCATCATCATCATTACCATCACCATCACCATCACCATCACCATCACCATCATCATCATCATCATCATCATCATCATCATCATCATCATTAGGTTATTTTTATTATTATTATTATCATTTCTATTATTATTATTATTATTATTATTATTATTATTATTATTATTATTATTATTATTATTATTATTATTATTATTATTATTATTATTATTAAGATTATTATTATTATCATTTTTTATATGTATTTTTAAGTATTATTTTTATTAGTAGTATTACCAATATTAGTAGTAATAGTATTTTACTACCATCATCGATATCACCGATATGCAAATTACCTTCATAAACTCTTCAAAGAACAAAAGCATGGCGATCGAGGGGCCTTGCCTCAGATACTATGGCACAGTTTCGGAATCTAAATCCGGCGAACGAGCATTTCTCAGGCGACATATCTCTCTGCAATTTACCTACCACTGTAAACATTTCAGCGAAATATTTAGGTGTTTGCATGCCAGCTTTTTTTCAGAGATCCTACCTGAGGGAAAATGGCTTAATGGCTTTCTTATTTCGCGAGCTGTGGATATACAGAAACGTTTACAAACAGGAAATTGAGCTGGTATTAAAGCTAGACTAAGAAAGTAGTTATGCCGTAATTACAAGCCACAGACGAACAGTTCGAGTTGGTTCTGATACTGAACACGGTCAATCATGATCCGTTACGACGAATTGGTATCCTTCAACTCAACAATATTTCGGCTCTCTCTCTCTCTCTCTCTCTCTCTCTCTCTCTCTCTCTCTCTCTCCCTCTCTCTTTCTCTCTCTCTTTCTCTTTCTCGTTCGTTCGCTCTCCCTCTTTCTCTCTTGTCCGTTTCCTTCTCACATCTCCTCTATTTCTGCCAATCTCATGGGTTTTTTTGTATGTGCCTCCTTTCCCGTTTCTCTCCCTCGAACTATCTGTACTACGATTTGTAAATCTTCCTTGTATCGGTACACCGTGTGTGCTCTATTCAGTATCACCACCCCTATCTCCCCTTCCCATATGTGTTTGTTTGTTGGAGTAAAGAGAAGCACGTAGACACAATAATGGCCATTTAGTGCTGGAAGAAAGACAACAACAGAGGGAAAGTAAGGAAATGTGACCTACCGTTCCAATGGCACCCACCAACCACCAACCTGCATGCCAAGGCCAACCAGGGCTGAGAAGGACACAGCATCCAAGCTGAATGCCTAGATAAGCGATAAAAATTCTTCCCACATGGGAATTGAACCTGGATCTCCTGCGTGCGAAAGCGAAGCACCTAACCACTACTCTCAAGAACTACCTGTACTACAGTTTGCCAAATCTTCCCTGTATCGGTAAACCAGGGTGCTGCGTTCAATATAAGACCTGTATCTCCCCTTCCCAGCATTCCTTCCGAGCATTCCGTCCAGGTAACAATCTCCGGGATCAATAGCAATATGAGAAGACTTCCTGTATCTCAATTCACCGTGAGAAAAAGAAATCATCTACATGGCAAACTATTACTCTGTTTCGCTTCCTTCCTTTGGTCTAACCTGATACAATGTCTGAATTCTGCGCGAACTGATCGTGTTCGAATCATCTGAACAAGACATTTTCCTTCTTGGATGCCTGATTTGCTTGAGTAAAGAGTAGCACGTCGACATAATAATGGTCATTTAGTGCAGGAAATAAAGCGAGACAGACAGTGGGAAAGTAAAGAAGTAGGACCTACCAGCAGCACCTTCCAACCACCCACTGTTCGTTATTTGTTCTCCATTCACTTGAAAAATGACCTATCGGATATGAACGGCATAATATATGAGTGCCCATCATCTATTGCAATGGAAATATATGCTATATACAAATCAAACAACTTACTACACCAAAAACCATATCAAATACATTTTTTCACCGTACGCTGTCTAGTTAGAGAAATTCCAGTTAATCGTTTGTTTGTTTTTTTTATGTTAATTATGGTATGCGTGTAACGCCCTTTTCAACGCTATTAGGTTATTTAAGAGGCGGGACCTCCGCTTTTAAAGTCCATTTCCGAAAGGACCGAGTCAAATAGGAAATTCGTGCATAGAGCTTTTTCCAAGGATACAGTGTCGGACCAAGATGGTCTTCAAATTCTCCCACAATATGAGCCCACAATCTCACGACTACGTGTCCGGGTTTTCTAGTACATGTAAAAGGCTTGATTTCTGCTCCTGGGTGTCCATTCTATTTTTTTGAGCATTTTAAAGCATGCCAAAATGTATCCCTCAAAGCCTACGAAGTCCCTGCCCCGTAAAGTCGAAGTATCACGCTTCCTAATTATGTCAAATATTTGCAGCGATTCGATCTTCTGTTTACAGCTAGTGTACATGGTAAAATGGCATGAGTTAAACGCTTCTATAAACAGTATATTATTTAAGAGTAAGAGGCTAGACCACCGAGTTTGACGTCTATCTCCAAAAGGACTGATTCAAGTAGGAAATTGGTGCAAAAAGCAGTTCCCAAGAACACAACGTCAGACCAAGCCGAGGCTCGAACCTGCGAATCCGTTATCCTAAGCTTACGGGTCCAAGTCTTTCTCTCTGAGGTGTCCACGGTGTTTTGTTGAGTATTTCGGAGTATCTCTTTCTTTTTGAAGAGATGTATCTCTTGCAACTTAGGTTTACCCTGCCCGCCAAGGTCGAAGCATCACGATTCCTCATTACCCAAACTGAGTCAGCTAGGGTGTAAAACATTTGTAGCGATTGCATCTTTTGTTTACAGCTGGCTGACGTGAAGAGCCAGGTTGCTTTACCTTGCATGTAGATAGGACAGCAATGATGAGCCAATGTTTGTAAAGGAACCGGAGTGAAAGAGTTTAGAAATAACAAATTCCAAGTTGAGTACACAAAACTATAAAAATATCATGCTTTGGCTGTGTTCAGCATCGCTTGACTAAGGATCGCTTCCTCTTAGCTTCACGTAGTTATTGTTAATGGGTGTTTCGTTTGGTTTGTTTGTTTGTTTGTTTGTTTGTTTGTTTGTTAGGGGGTTTGCAAGTGTTTTAACGAAGAGTGGCCGGTTTGTGGTTTACGTCAAATAAAAAAGATTGTCGAAATTCAAATTTGAAATTATGTCGAAAACAGCATGAACAGACGCACAATCTGTATACAATTTTAAAAAATAATAAAAGTTATTTTTCTCTCTCTACTGAAAAAAATATTGCTTTTTGGGGCCTATTATATTATTGCATCAGTTTAAGGGCGATATGTTGAAGCCGTAATATGAATAAAGTGAACGCAACATCAAAGAATATTGCAGACAGTTTTGCTTAAAATGCACCAAATGATGGCAGGAATACGGAGAGCACGATTTTGCACTTGCAACACTTCAAAGAAAACCGACAAGCTATGTTCTGACAGGCGTGAAGGAAGACAGATGGGGATGACACCTCTCGTCACTTCACGCTTTGTCTCTCGCTCTCTGTCCTCCTTCAACCAAATAGCCACCTGGTGGCGTCCATAACGTAACATGAACAGTCAACGACTGAAACTTTTACGCTTCTTTCAACACAATTTAAGTCATTTAGGTAGACAGCAAATTTGACCCTGGCTTAAAGTTATGAGGTCTTAGCCTAACCAAACCGGATACTGCATTTCGATAGAAAGATAGTTCAGTTTTAGTAAGAGTTTGACACTACTTGCAACACGATTAGATTATAATACAAGTACCGAAGTTTAGAGGTGTAAAAAGAAAGAGCAGAGATAATAACGATGGGTGTTTAATAGAAAAAAGGAGCCAACCACCTACGTAGAAATAATCGATGAAGTATATAGAGTAAAACGCAACAATGCCTTTTGCATACAACAGCTAACTATCTAACTAGCACACCTCACACGTCAGTTGTTTTAGTTTTAGTAAGAGTTTTACGGAACTTGAAACACAATAAGGTCATATAAGTGCCGAGGATTAAAGGTGTTACAAGAGAGTAACAAACATAAAAAAGAAGGAGGGGAGATAGAGACAATAGATTTTTTATAGGAAAGAAGGAGCAAACCACACCAGAGCACCCACCAACCACCCACCACGCCAGTTGGATTTAGTCTCGCTAAAACAGACTTACAAATATCGCAACGTTTGCAGATTGCATGTTTTGTCTCTTTGTTTTGATTGTGCAACGAGGCACATCGAAACATTAATCGCCATTTAGTGATGTGATGGGGAACTCTGTAAAACAGACAGATAGAAACAACAGAGTGAAAGAAAAGAAGTGGGACCTGCCAGTGGCGCTCCCAAGCCACACTCACAAAGACTAGTAGATACTCGATAACATACCTCCCAAAAGCCTAAGGTAGATATCGAACATTCAGCTTTTGCGTGCAAGGTCAAGGCCTAACCATTTCACCACAGACGCCAGCACAAACGAAACAACGCCCCAAAAAGACTAGAGGAAAGCAGATGGAAATAGTCGCCTCAATCCATCTTTGTTTGCTTTCACGTTTTTATTGTGTTACAAATTGAAACAACGCCTTAAGCCGACACTGTGGAAACTACAGTGCTGAGGAATTTACACCATTCTCTCGAGGCCTTTGAACGCGTGTTTCACAACATTCTCTTTCGCAGTGCAGACCAGAAAAGACTTCCAGCAAACGCACCTAAGCACCCTCCTGTCGTGTTTCGGTAAAAAGCTGTATTTTCATTATTGAAAAAAACCCGGCGTATTTGTATTAAAATAAGAATTTGCCAAAAACAGAACATAATTTTTGGAGAAAAATATCATATTCTTGCAATGTGTCTGTGTGAGTAAAAAGACACACATTGACTGCTCGGACAAGATAAGAGAGACTGACAGAAATAACAGAGAGAAAGAAAAGAAGTATGACCTACCTGTGGCGCCTTCCAACCAACCTCTTGTCGCGCATTAATATTGTAAACATTTAGATAGACTCTATACCTTAACTAAAAAGAAACAACCCGAATGCTTTTTTCAAATGCTTTCTTTTTTCGGTTTGTTTGGTTTGGTTTGGTTTGGTTGGGATTTTTGTTTTTTGTTGTTTTTGTTTTTGTTTTTTTGTTGGTTTTTTTGGGGGGTGGGGGGATGTTTTGCTTTGTTATTTTTTAACGCGCTTCGTTTGAGATACGTGGTTTTATCAAATGACCAAATCACGACGTCCCTCACCTCGACGGGCAGAAACACAACTTGACCACCGGACACAAACAGGGCCACGGAGTGAATGTCAACAACTCCAAACCCGAAAAGCTCACACAGGGTTAGGAATGAGCCGGCCCCTGCGGGCGTCCCGTGAGCCACCACCACCCACGCAGCACGGGACGTGCCTGGACGCTGGAAGAGACCGCGGGAAAATGGACGCGACAAACAGGCTTATGTGTGGCTGGGGTCTGCGTCAATTTTCAAGGTCAGGTGGTAGTTGCCACAGTTCTAACTTCTGACCTTTGCTGTTCTGGTATAAGGTTTTGATTATTACCAGTATTTGTTGTGCTTTTGTAGTGGGTTTTTTGTTGTGGGTTTTTTTTTTTTTTTGGTAAGTGTTTTACGGTGCTCGCAAAAAATTCTGCATAAATAAGGTCATTTGAGCGCGCGGGACACATTAAACATTTTCAGTTGATAAGAAATTTTTAAATTTTGCCGGGTGGCGACCGAAGCCTACTCTGATCGATTTTGGACCACTAAAGGATCTTTAACGTGCGCAACTTGCACACGGGACCTCCGAGATTTTTTTGCCCTTGTTCGAGAAGGCTACGTGTAGATTTTTCCTCCTAGAAGATCAGAGGGGTGGCTGAAAGACAACAGTAAGAAGAAGCCAAGGAGTGGCAGTGGAAAGGCTGCAGAAAGAGTCAAGAGCCCAGAGGAGGGGTCAAAGGAGGTGTGGGGGTGGGGGCAAAAAGTGGAGACGAAAGCAGACGACAGAACATTGCTAGAGAGCAGGAAAGAAGGTGAAAGGAGACAATTTTAGAGGGGAAAAAATGTTGGTCTTTACCTGGATTCCAACCCGGGACCTTTGATTTAGTGGCGACCACCTTAACCTCTTGGTAACAAGAGCCCCCTTTTGTAGTTTGTCGTGATTTGCCTACTATTTGTTTGTATATTTGTTTTTACTTTTGGCTTTGCTTTGACTTCTTTTTGTTTTCTTGGCTAGTAGTTGTTATTATTGTTGTTGTTGTTGGTGGTGTTTTATTTGTTTTCTTGTTTGCTTTGTATATTGTTTCGATTAATTTTTTTTTTTTTGGGGGGGTGGGGGGGGGGGGGTGGGGGAGAACACAGTTATATTTGACGTGGTAGAAATCGCCAAGAGCAAGAAAAATGGAAGGGATGAGAGAAATATAGACAGAATTTTCAACATCTTCAGCATTGGTGGTCGGTGTCTTGATGGGGTTGGGTGTCCGTTTTACATTTGTTTGTTTATTTGTTTGTTTGTTTGTTTGTTTGTTTGAATAGTAAAGAGAAGCACATCAACACAATAATGGTCATTTCATCCTGGGAAAAAGTAACACAGACAGAAGCCATAGAGAAAAAGTAAAGAAGAAGGACCAACCAATGTCGTCTTCCAACTACCTACCCTGCCTCCCAAAGAACATGTTAAGACCATAATTTAATAAACAGGACTTTCAATTTAAAGTCTCTTTCCGACAGACCGTAGCCTAAAATGTTGTATTCTAACGCTTTTAAAACAACTCTAACTGTCGCCTGCATCATAGGTCTAACCATTATGTCATAGACACTGCTTGCAGTAATGGAATACAACACGACACAGGACAATTGTAAGAGCTTTTGTGTGTGCGTACAATACGAGAGAGAAAGAGAGAAAGAGACAGACAGGGACCGGCAAAGTCAAATATGGGGAAACCGACGAAGGTAGAGACAGACACGAGCAGACAGACCAATTAGGAGGGTGGAAAAGAGCGGAGGGGGATGAGAAAGATACAAAGTGTATGGTGTTATCTCTGATTTAGCTCAAACAGGTGTTTCGCGTCTATTTAAGTGACAAGTTCAAGCCATCAAGATCTAATAATGACAAGACGATTCAACTGTCAACTGTTATCAGCTCCTCATTCCCGGTGGGGAGTGGGGAAAAAGGAGGGGGGAGTTACGATCAACCTGTCACTTTGACAGGGAGTAAGAATGTAAACTTTTACACCTGGGGGGCGTTTATTTTGTGTTGGTTTTTCTTTTTCACATTCTTTTCCCACTCTACTCTTTGGCCTAACACAGAGTGCTGTACATTGATTTATAAAATAGTGTGTCTGTGACAGGGACTTTGTGGCGTCTGTGACAGGGACTTTGTGGCGGTTTGTCACTTCGTATCTGTTTGTATCTAACAGACCATGGACTTGTAATATTATTGTAGATCATATCATTAAGTTCGGGTTTATTATGGGGACAACCATTTGACTCAAGTTGGAGCCAAAAAAAGGCAGGAAGGAGGGGGGGGGGGAACAACTTGGCTACAGAGAAACTGTCATTTTGCCCTTCATTTAACAGACATGACAAAGCCCGTCATAGAATATTATAAGTAAATACA
>NW_004797488.1:636867-644379 GCF_000002075.1 Aplysia californica | reverse complement strand
CCACCCCACACGCGCGCGCGCCGCGCGCGCTTCGTAATCGAAATGCAGTCTTCTACGGGCGACAGTGAAGCGCCTAACCGCTGAACCAAGGGCACCAATGGACCCACCTGGCGTGGCAGGAGGTGACAAACTTGATCTGACGCGCGGAACTCATTCCTGGCGTACTTTCCCCCAGCTCAAGCCGTGGCGTCGGTGGTCTAGTGGTTAAGCTGTTCGGTTCGCAACCGAATGATCATGGGCTCTTGCGCTATCAGGGGCGGGCGGGGACACAACGTTGTGAACTTGGAAAATACACTTTGTAGGAATTTTCCTCACTTCACCCATGTGGGAATAAGTACCTGGCTATAGACAGCGAAATAGCGTATCTGTTTACTAGTGTTTGAGCGCTTAGTTGACGAATGGCAATGTGTGCCTCCCGGGAAGTGGAGGCCGTTTTGGGGTATCTTATCATATGGTGAGATGATAAAGGTGTGGAGTCCCTTTCAACATTTTAAGGTTATTGAAAAGGCGGAACCTCGGAAGTTAACGTCCATCTCCGAAATGACGAGCCAAATAGGTAATTCGTGTAAAGTGCCTTTCAAAGTTGAGGCTCGAGTCTTCGAACCCGCAATCTCAGAATTACGGGTCCGGTTGCCTTACCACTAGGCTACTGACGCCACTGTTTTTTTTAAAGTCTCCTGGGGAAAGATTAATAAAGGGCATACGGCTTGCTTTGAAACGGGAATATGCGCTATACAAATGCTATCTATTATTACAACACTGCTGGAGGGCAATGTATTCCATCTTTGAAAAGGCGTATGTTATCACAAGAGGCTGCAGATCATAAACAACCCACCCCCCCGGCCTTCATTCTCCCTTTCCCCCATCCTCATCAAAAGACAAAAATAAAATTCCAACTCCACCCAGGGGGCTCTCGTGGTCCCTTATTCAATAGGTCCCGGGTTAGAAACCTTGCATCGACGGTAAATGTTCTTTTCCGACTTTTTTTCCCATTTCACCTTGACTTTTCCATCCTACTCTCTAACCATGTTCTGTGGTCTGCTTTCATCTCCACTCTTTGTCCCCCCCCCCTCAACCCCACCCCCTCTTACCCTCCTCCTCTGAGCTCTTGACTCTTTCAGCAGCCTTTCTACGGTTGTCCAAACTAAGCTTCGGTAACCATCCAGGCAAAATTAAGAATTTATTCCTACAAAACTGAAAATGTGAGGCAGCGTGGTGGAATCAGGCTCTCGTCAATTTTTGGACATTTAGAGTTATAGGTATCATCTTAAAGCTTGTTCACTTGTCTTTATTTGGATTTTAAAAATTCCATTTATCTTGAATACAAGTCGAGATATTTGCGATAGAAAGAGGTGGAGGTCACCTGTTTTCAAGGGTAAAATTAGTGAGACAATGGCTGCCAAAGATTAGTTGTTTCCTTCGCTTAAGAGTCCCTGGTAACCGAAAATTTACATTTTTTGTGCCTGTAATCGACGTATTTCAGAAAATTCACACAGAAATGAGTTCTTTAAAGGTCATGAAAGGTGTTGAGCCAAAAAACTAAAATTCGATAAACATTCACAAACCTGCGGAAAAATGCAAGTTTCGTAACTTTCTTTATTTTGACGAGAGCCTGATTCCACCACGCTGCCTCACAAATGTTTGATGTGTCCTGCGCACTCATATATCCTTATGTAGTTGCGAGCACCGTAAAAACACTTACCAAAACAAGCCCCCCCCCCCTCCCCCCTCCCCCGAAAAAAGACCTCGACACAAGTGATCAATACCTTGGTAAATCATTTCGGTCTGCAACCACAAAACTGACATGAAATATTGCTGGAAAATATTGCTGGAAAAATGACAAAGTTGCAGAACACGATCGGAATTTTACACATGTGGTCAATGCGTGTATATTTGAGTTCGACAACTAACAGATCAAAAGCAAGGCCATAGCATCGGTTCATCTTGAAATAGCTATCTTTAACTCATATTTTTGTCTGTTTTCAACATTGGAATCTGTCAGTTTCTTTTTTCTGCTTTTTCTCTCTTTTATTTTTCTATTCCCAAAACAGTCATTCTTTTTACTTTCTCTTTTTCTGTCTCCGTTGCTTTCTTTTATTTTTCAATATTAATGATCTTTCCTCCTGAACTCTCTAACCTCATTATCATCTCAACACCATACTAATAACCTCGACTACAGACGGCATAAAATGAATCAGAAGTGTTACACGACATACGGTTTTTAAGTGTATTAGTTCAGTTTTTAAGTGTATAAGTTCAGTTTTAGTAAAAGTCTCACGATACTTAACTTATAACATAAATAGATCATCAATTTGTTATTAGAGTAGCATACACAGAAAAAAGGAAAGGTTATGTTGATACATGTTTGATGGGAGAGATGGAGCAAACCAGACCAGAGTACCCGCCAACCACCAATGGCATTAAAATAGTTTATCAAAGTAGGGCATACTGTCTTAATCCCCAAACGAATTAATCTCATACAACATAACATTAATTTTTAGGCCAAGATGTCAGTCAAATTCTTTAAGATCTAGGTTAATCAGGGGTCTCACCGTGCCTGCCAAACTCGGCGTCTTGTTTTGTTTGTCTTGTTTGAGTAAAGAGAAGCACATTGGCACAATAATAGTCATTTCGTGCTGGGGAACAGCAAGAAAGACAAACAGAAACAACAGAGGAAAAGTAAAGAAGTAGGACCTACCAGTGGCGCCCCCCCCAACCACCAGCAAACTCAATGTCACATTGAGGTCACGGCGTATGCAAGTATGTGGAGATTTTGCTAATACCTCCTTTTATTTTAGAAAAAAGTTTTACGGCACTTGTAACACGATTTGGTCTTTTAGGTATCGAGGATTAGGGGTGTCACAAGATAGTAACAAACGCAAAAAGAATGAGAAGAGAAAAGGAGGACATACATTTGATAAGAAAGAAGGAATAAACCACACTGAGCACACCCTAACCACCAACATGTTGGGATCAACTTTTGCTCAACCACTTCATAACTGAGACGTTCCCATCTGTGTTTGTGCAGAAAGTATGATATGTTCATCCAATATTAAGTAAACACAGCCATAATATTATCAATATCTTTCCCCTTCATTGAAGAAAAAGCAACTGCTCAAGCTGTTGTTAAATCTAAAACGTTTTTTATAGGCCATCAGAAAAAAATGGCAGTAAACCAGTTTTCGAGAACTCAAGCTAGCACACACATCTACACAGCAGTCCAAGTTTTTAAGCATCATAAACTTCCCTAGAAATCCGCTCTTATTTAACCTATATTTTCATAAAATAAACATCAAACTGTGTATAATTGAATGATCGGAGCAGTGTACTATTACATTACAGTTTGAGTATTGATATGTGTGGAAGCGTGGTGGAATCAGGCTCTCGTCAATTTTTAGGCATGTAGAGTTATTGGTATCATCTTAAAGCTTGTTCACTTGTCTTTATTTGGAAGAAAAAAATATCCATTTATCTTGAATACAAGTCGAGTTATTTGCGAAAGAAGGAGGTGGGAGTCACCTGTTTTCAGGGGTAAAATTAGTGAGAAAATGGCAGCCAAAGATTAATTATTTCCTTAGGTAAAGAGTCCGTGGTAACTGAACATTTACATTTTGTGTGTGCCTTTAATCACGTTTTTCAGAAAAATCCACACAGAAATGAGTTCTTTAATGGGCGTGAAAGGTGTTGAGCCAAAAAACAAAATTTTGATAAAACCCCACAAACCTGCTGAAAAATGCAAGTTTCTTCACTTTGATCAATTTGACGAGAGCCTGATTTTACCACGCTGCATCACAATGATGAATCTGGTGATGTTTGGCAGATTTTATTTATGACTAAATACTCCAGTGATGCTGTAACCTAGCTGAACTGGCGCGCTTTATTCATAAACGGTTGTAAAGCATAATTATAAGGCATAATGTTATTGTATAGCGTGGAAAAGCGCTATATAAATGCAAATTCTTCTTCTTCTTCTTTTTCTTCTTCTTCTTTTTCTTCTTCTTCTTCTTCTTCTTCTTCTTCTTCTTCTTCTTCTTCTTCTTCTTCATTATTATTTTTGTTTTGTTATTATACTATTATTATTATTACTATTATTATTATTATTATTAATATTGTTGTTGTTATTTTTATTATTCATTTTATAAAAACTGTATTTGTTATTGTTCATGCAACTTGTGTGACCTTAAAGGTAAGCAGTTCCTAACTTGTATACACTCACCTTCTTGTGGACCAGGATTAGAAAGTTAATCGGGACTTGTCAATATAATACCCTATCCAGTTATAGTTTTCTCTGTAGCAGAGGATTAATTAGATTGAATCTAACTAATCAAAACCAGATTTATGTCAAATATGATGGAGATTGAAATCCAAAGAACTAGGTCAATGTTTTTTAGAAAGGAGAGAGGGGGGGGAGAGAGAGAGAAAGTTAGAGGGGGGAGAGAGTGAGAGAGAGTGAGAGAGAGTGAGAGAGAGAGAAGAGAGAGAGGAGGGAGGGGGAGAAAATCGAATGACAGAGAGCAGAAAATTAACGAGAGCAGCTTAGTTGTTAATGGATACTTATGACTGAAGCGGATAAAAGAGAATAGACGTTGCTTAGCGGAACAAGATCTATATGGAAAAATAATATGTTTAATGTGTTTTAAAATGAAGCTTGTTTTGATTGAGTAAAGAAAAGAATACCGACATTATAATGGTCATTATATTTTAATGTTGGGGATATGAAAGACAAACAAACGGAAACAACAGATGGAAAGTAAAGAAGTAGCACATACCAGTGGCGCACTCCAACTACTCGCATTAAGATGAAGCACGATTATACATTTTCGACTGCTTTAGTTTGATTAAAGAAAGGCAGATCGATACAATAACGGTCGGTAATTTGTTTTGTTTGTTGGAGTTAAAAAGAAGATTATCGACACATTAATGGTCAGGGAAAAAGTAAGACAGACAGAAACAAAGGAGAGGAAGAAAAGAGGTAAGAGAACCCTCCAGTAGCGCCCTCCAACAACCCACTAACTATTAGAAAATGCTCGGAAAAAAGCGAGATCGATAGGCACATAAAACAGAGGAAAAGCGTTGAAGCTTTAGGGACCCGCAGCTGCACAGTTGAAAAAAAAAATCCCCAAAACCCAAACCAAACCCAACCCCCCCCCCCCCCCCCCCCAAAAAAAAAAAACCACTACTAATTATAGACCGAACATCGCAGGGAATGCAGAGGCACAGGAGCTACATGTGAAACCCTCAAAACACCCACTGAACGGTTTTGTTTGTTTGTTTGAGTATAGAGAAGCACAGACACAGTAATGATCATTTACTGGGGAAAAGAAAAACAAACAGAAACCACAAAGGGAAAGTAAAAAAGTAGGACCGTTTCATGTTTATATTTTAGTAAGTGTTTTACGGCACTAGCAACGCAATAAGGTCATACAAGTGCCGAAGATTAGAGGTGATACAAGCGAGTAACAAACACAAAAAAAGGAGGGAAGATGAGGAGGGAAGATAAGGACGATAGTTGTTTGATAGGAAAGAAGGAGCAAACCACACCACAGCACCCACCAACCACCCACACAAAAGTAGGACCTACCAGTGTCGCGCTTTGACCACTCGTACAAAAGTGAAGCACGGCGACATGTTCAGCAGGTTTAAGTTGATTAAAGAGAAGCAGATCGATATTATAATGACGTCAGCAGTTTGCTTTGTTTGTTTGAGCAAAGAGTCTACATAACAAGAGGGGCCACTTCTCTCTTTGAGCCAATTAAAAAAAGTGTCCTCAAAATTCGGTGGCGCCCTCTTCGCAAAAGCGCACCTTTAGCGAACAGAGTTTTCCTACTTGAGTTTTAAAAATCAAAGTGAAACTAGCAAGTTTTTGAATGAATTTCGGAAGAACGCTTTTTTAAAATGGTTACGCTGACAAAAAACCTCTTCCAGAGGAAAGGGTGATTGTTTTCTTCGTTTAATTTGACTTTAAAATGAAAGGCAAGAGGTCATTAAAATTTTTTAAAAACTAAAACTCCGTACTGAACGAACCCGAACTGCTGATGAACAGCAGTCGATCTGCGCACCCAAGGAGGTGCTATTCCTATTCTTCTTCTGGAAAAACGAAAGAGAGCTTCAAAACAGACTGCAGCGCCATCTGAAGCAAAGAGCATATGTACTTCCTGCGGACACTTTTTTGGCGGAGTGGCCCATCTTGTTATTTACTATCTTTGGTTTGAGTAAAAAGAAGCACATTGACAGATTAACGGTAAGAGCAAAAGTAAGACAGATAAACCGAAACAACAGAGGAAAGGAAGTAGGACCTACCATTTTCGGGTGTAATGTCATATAGATCTAAAACCTGTTAAAAATGCGCGTGTCCTTTCTGTATGCAATTTTTTTTTAAACTTGCCCTCCAACGCCAAACGTTGCCGACCATTGTCTACACGCGGGAGGTGCTGTGCCGAGATCACTTTTACTTGGATACCTTTTTACGGTGAACTCGCCTCACGTTTTTCAGCTCTGGCGACTTCAATGTATGGCGAGATCAAGATCTATATATGGCACCCAAAAATGTGTCCATTTTCTCTTTAAAATGTTGAAACATAAAAGTTGACATGCGTAGGTTTTGATTAAATAAAGCCTGGTTTTGTATTATATTTATAATTAAAAGTTGACATGTGTGTGGGTTTGCCTGCCAATCCACGGTGAACTTGTCACACGCCCGCAACACATTTTTTACAAGTTCGAGTATGTGACGCGATAACTGGGACGAGATCACTAGAGGTATATGACGACTTCACTGTATGACGAGTTAACTGGAAGCTGACCGACCAGTAGCGCCGTTCAACAGCACCCTGCAAAAGTGTAAAAGGCACAAAAAGAAGGAGGGGAGATAAGGACGATAGTTGTTTGAAAGAAAAAAAGAGGAGCAAACCACATCAGAACACCCGCCAACCACCAACAGCGAGGAGATTGAAATCTCTCAAATAAATGACAGATCAAATATCTTACTGTCACAATCTAGAGCTGACCCAGTAGCAGGATTCTTTTCCCAGATAAAATGAATGTAATTGTGCAAAACGACTCCAGTAATGTTTCTTTCAAAGGTCTCATTTCGCCTTGTAAATGCCAAGGTTGAAAGAGTTGTGAAGTATACATTTCGTTTTTATCTTATTTGTTTGAATTATAAACCCTACCTGATTTATTTAGGTCATTGTAGAGGCGGTTAGAAGCAAGAGAGAAGAGAGAAAACTATAAAGACATTACAACAAATCAAAATATAATGTAACAATCTGTACTTTAAGACAACACCCTTCCCTCCCCCCCCCTTTCTACCATCCCCGCCCACCTACTGTTCATTTGTGTGTCTGTCAGTCCTCTCACCTGTCCTGCCTACCTACCCGCCTACCTATCTGCTGTCTGCCTGCCTATCTGTTTGTCTGTCTGTCTGTCTGTCAATCTGTCTTTCAGAGTGCTTGAATATCAGTGTCTTCTGTTCTCTCTCTCTCTCTCTCTCTCTCTCTCTCTCTCTCTCTC
>NW_004797488.1:633774-635861 GCF_000002075.1 Aplysia californica | reverse complement strand
GGGGTGGCCTTAATGCGCTACATATCCTTCAATATAGCTTTGATAATTTAGAAGGCAGGTTAGCTCGCCCCAAGCTATGTGTCAGGGCCAGTCAGTGATATGTGGAATAATATATCATTGTTATAGGAAGATGGAATTCGCGGTAAATAGTTAGTAATATTATTAACCGTGATCATCTAAAAGTGAAGGCAAATGTGAACAATCTATTGGTGGCTTCGTGTCGTCATATATTTAACACAACTATAAACATTGTGAGAGCTTGCAAAGATACGGGACCTCCGATTACAACAGTTGTGCTGTTTGGGGACCCGACCCAGAGTGATCAGCGCTTAAGTCGGTTTAAAGAATGAGCTATCGACGTATTCAGATTAACACGGACTTCAGAGACAGAATCTGAGCTTAGTTTTTTCTGTTACTCTTTCCCTGTCAAGAATATCCCTTACAACATTGGACAGCCGTGACTTCAGCGTGCTTCCCGAGACAAAGTCAATACAACCCTCAACATCAGAAGCCATAGATGTTGGGTTGTTGTTTTTTTCGTTTAACATTATAGCAATCATGTTTGTTTGAGAAAACCGAAGTACATTGACACATAATATAAATTATTATTTAGTGTTTAGAAAAAGCTAGATAGACAGAAACAGTTGGGGAAAAGTAAAGAGGCAGGACCCTCCAACCACCCACTAGGATGAAATTACAGCTATCAGAGGTGTCCAAGAAAATAAAGGAGAAAATAACGGTCTTTGGCCTTCTGCCGATCGATAAAGTTAATCTTACTGTATTGTGGCCGGAAGAGCGGCACTCGATACGCCAGTAATCACAATGAAGAATTACAACTCTTTGCTTCAGTTTGGTTTGGTTTAAATTTACTGTTAACAAGAGTTTTAAGGCACTTGCACACATTAAGGTCCTATAAGTGCTGAGGATTAGAGGTGCCACAAAAGAGTAACACAAAAAAGGAGGAGAGATAAGGGCGATAGCTGTTCGTTGGGAAAAAGGAGAAAACCACACCACAGCACCCGCCAACAACCCACTAACAGTCTTTAACGTTCTGTCGATCAATAAAGTTAATCATACTGTATCGTGACAAGAAGAGCGACACTCGAAATATCAGAAATATTAACGAAGAATTACAACTCTTCAGTTCGGTTTGGTACTGTCAATTTCGGTTTGTTTTGGTTTGGTTTACTATTGGTAAGAGTTTTACGGCATTTGTAACACAATAAGGTCAAACAAAATAATGCCCACGATTTGATGTGTTACAAGAGAGTAAAAAAAAAAAAATCCGGATGAAAGATGTTTTAATGGAGAGAGGAGCAAACCTTACCAAAGCTGCTGCCAACCACCATTTGGTTTGGTATGAGTACAGAGAACACTGACACAATAATAAGCATATTTTAGTACCAGGAAACAGAAAAATGGACGAACGAGCACAACTGATACAAGCATAGGGGCATAGTCTCCCAGTGTCATTTTTCAATGAACCACGATTGTGCCCATGAGTAGTAAAAACAAAACAGTTTTTTGTTGGGTGTTTTTAATATATTTTTTAAAGTTTCAGTAAACATTTACGGCACTTGCAACATAAAAGGGCCATCTATTAACTCTCGAAGATAAGATGTGCGACAAGAGAGACAAACACAAACAAAAGGATGGACGTTAAGACGATAGATGTTTGAGGGGCAAGAAGGAGCAAACACACCAGAGCACCCGCCATCCACCCACTCCAATCTGTCTGACTTTTCATTTAGTTTGTTTTGGTTTGTTGTGGGCACAGAAAACCACATTGGCAGAATATGAGTAGTTAGTACAGGAAAACAGAACAATGGAAGGGAAGAATGGAAACAGACGAAAGAGTCGAGGTACGACAAATCATCATTGTGCCCAGGGAGTTGTAAAATATTTAATAATAATAATAATAATAATGAAGATCATTTCTATAGCGCCCACTCCCGTGTAAACACAGCTCTAGGCCATTTACATAAAGGGATGTATGAACAATATTCACCCACACGACACACACACGCACACACACACACTCACACACACACTCACACACACACACACACACACACACACAAACACAC
>NW_004797488.1:628125-633570 GCF_000002075.1 Aplysia californica | reverse complement strand
ACACATCGTTACGAAATGAGCACATACACATAATATATTATAATAAAATAATATTTAAGTCTACCCAAAAGCTTCAAGTTGAGGTAGGTTTGAATAAAGAGAGGCACATCGGCACAATAATCGTGATTTAGTGCTGGGAAAAAGTAAGACCGTAAGACCGACAGACAGAAACAACAAAGGGAAAATGAGTTTAGTTTTAGTAAGAGTTTTACGGCACTTGCAATGTGCAACACAGTAAGGTCATATATAAGTGCTGAAGATTACAGGTGTTACAAGAAAGTAACAAAGACAAAAAAGAAGGAGGGGAGATAAAGATGAAAGATGTTTGAGAGGAAAAAAAGTGAAGCAAACCACACCAGAGCACCCGCCAACCAACCAGAAAAGGAAAATAAAGAAGTTGGACATACCAATGGCGCCCTCTGAACACCCGCCTCTCTGGGATGTGCTATCCACTTTTGTTTGTTATAGTAGGAGTTTTATGGCAGTTGTGACACTTATACGTCATAGAAGTACCCAATATGAGCTGTTATTGCTTGAGAGTAAACATGTGATGAAATGGAGGGGGAAAGATAAGAGACAACAGATGTTTGATAGGAAAGAAAAGAAGGAGAAACCCCATCAGAGCAGCACTCGTCAACCAACCACTTCAAACACAGACTAGGAGACGCAGGCTTGGGGAAGCCCGCTTTTAATCTTGTCTGGGTCGTGTTGAAGGAGACGTAAAACGTACAAAATATTTAAATTACAACATTAAAATTTCATCTTGTCAAAAACATAACGAATGCTAGCGTCATCATCACCTTCATATTATTGTAATATTATTACTGATTGCGTGAGATCACGGAAGAAAGCATAATAACAACAAAAAATACTGTATTTGTATTGAACCCAAATCTTTGATGGCACAGAAATCATACATACGAAATGAACCAGTGTTTTTATTGGTAGATCAGAAATGCATAACATAATACATACGGAGGCGGCATGGTTTTGTACAAGCAACTTCCTAGCCAGTCTTTATTCACCGTTGATTAACTTGATATCCCACCCCCTCACCCCAAACATTTGGTCTTGTACAGAAATTATTGTGCCTTTAAAAAAAAAACAACAACAACCGTGCGTTGTCGTCGTTGCTGTTGTTGTTGTTGTTGTTGTTGTTGTTGTTGTTGCTGCTGCTGCTGTTGTTGTCATTGTTGTTTTGTTGTTGTTGCTGCTGCTGCTGCTGCTGTTGTTGTTATTGTTACTGTTGTTGTAGTTGCTGTTGTTGTTATTGTCGTTGTTGTTGTTGCTGCTGCTTCTTTTTTTGTTGCTGTTTCCAGAGTAAGCACCCCCTTTGCCATTTCCATTCATGTGCCTCTCCTTCTCTCTCTTCCTTGGTAATATGAGCAGTAAACTGTCGTTTTCTGTGTCCACGAAACCGCTGAGCGCCTTTCGTGATTTGTCCTAAAGAGCAAACTTGGATTATTCTCTTCTGCATGGAATACGATTTCAGATGGAAAAAGATTTTAGGTTTCTCAGACATTGGGTTTTCGTGTGTGTGTGTGTGTGTGTGTGTGTGTGTGTGTGTGTGTGTGTGTGTGTGTGTGTGTGTGTGTGTGTGTGTGTGTGCATGAGTTTTTGTGTTTTCGTATGTGTGTTTGTGTTCATGTTTATGCGTGTGTGTTTGTGCGTGTTTGTGTGTGTATGTGTCTATGTGTGTGTTAGTGTGTGTGTATTTGTTTGTATGTGTATGTGTTTGTGCGTGTATGTGTGTGTGTTTCTGTGTGTCTATGTGTGTGTCTGTGTGTGTTTGTGTGTGTATGTGTGTTTGTGTGTGTTTGTGGGTGTGTATGTGTTTGTGTGTGTATGTGTTTGTGTGAGTTTGTGTGTGTTTGTGTGTGTTTGTGTGTGTGTATGTGTGAGCATGTGTGTGTAATATGTGTATATGTGTGTGTATGTGTGTATGTGTGTGTATGTGTGTGTAATATGTGTATATGTGTGTGTATGTGTGTGTAATATGTGTATATGTGTGTGTATGTGTATGTAATATGTGCATATGTGTGTGTATGTGTGTGTATGTGTGTGTATGTGTGTGTAATATGTGTATATATGTGTATATGTGTGTATATGTGTGTGTGTATGTGTGTGTTAGCGTGCGTGTTACCGTGTGTGTTCTCACCGATAAAAAGATTGAATTTCCTGCTGGTGTTATGTATTCTTTACTGCCCCTCCTCCCCTCCCCCTCCTATTTTTCCCTTTAATTTCAACATAAAGGTGAGAATGGGGCTGGGCGGGGGGGGGGGGGGTGGATGACAAATCATTACAATACAATTGATGTGAAAAAAGTTGGTTCAGCGAGCGGCACTTTACAAATACGAACGAAAGTAATGAATTCTTTTTTTTTGTTCTTCCTTCCAATCCCCCCCCCCCCCCCCCCCCTCCCCCTTTCCCCGGGTGGGAAAAAAAATCACCTTGATAAAACAATTAATGCCTGGCTTGTGATAACGTTCGACAATCCACAAAAATAATAAAGTTAATACACGGAGAAAACAATTACTCCATTGGAGGTGAGCGAACTCAGTGACCGGTTGAACTTTGAACAAGCTAGAGTTGATATGTTTACCATTACTTGCGAAAGAGGGTTAATGGTTATTATAGACTAGAGGGTGAATCAAATCCATGAGGGGAGACAATTAACTTAAATATGTTTGCAATAACTCTTAGACAGGAGAGACTCCCCAAACTTGCGGTGGTAATAACTACGGAACCCATAAATAATATTATTATCTCGTTGGTATTGCTCTCAAAGTGTACATGGACCTATAGCTGTGTGTCGAGCAAGATCAATATTTTGTGGGAAATGAAACGTTCCAAAGGTGATTGCGTTACAGTTGGCAAAATCGGTTTCTTCGAGTAAAGAGAAGCACATCGATACAATAACGGTCATGAAGTGCTGGGGAAAAGAAATACAGACAAACAGAAATAGACAGATAATAAACACGCTGAAATTATCAGAGGTGACCCCTTCCCTCCTCCCAAACCCCCAATTGCCGATATGACCCATTCGTCGATCTCTGATTTTAATATATTTTTTTCATAAATCTAAATTAATTCATTGTGTGGATTATAATATGCGTACCTTTAATCTTTGATTTTAATGGGAAACCTCAGCATTTCAGAGCCATTATTATTTATCATTTGTCTGCTAAAAAGAGGAGACCACTGCATTCAATAGTTGTACTTTTAAAGCTAGTAAGACATACAATTTTCTTCTCCAACTATACTTCGATTTTCTTTGAAGTTTATGTGAACAGAAGTATAATATTTACACTACAGTGGCCATTTCGCTCCGATTTTCGTTTAAAAGTACAGCTTCATAAAAGGTGTGCAGGCAGCAATGGTCGTAAATGTTTACAAAATCAATAAAGAGTCTGAAAATATCCATAAAAATATGAAAGCAGTGTACGTGTCTGGTTGAGACTATTGAACTAGAGGAGGATTCTGCTAAAATTGATACCTGTTCACTAAAACTTTCGACTAAAAAACAGTACTAAAGATGAAATGGAATACCCTGTAGTAAAGACTTTAAAAATCAATAGTGAGTAGTTCGCGGGCGATCTGTTAAGATTTGCTCCTTGTTTCCTTGATCTCTCCTCCTCTTTCTCTGTATACGTTACTCTCCAGCAGTAACAACTCTATTCTTTGGCACGTATATGACCTAAATCTTTTTAAGTGTAAAAAAACTCTTACTTAACCAAAAATATGCTATTGTTAAGTATTTTTATCGATACTACTAAGCTGCAAAGACTCAAAGTGGGCTCTCGTGGCCTAGAGGTTAAGGTGTTGGCCTCTAATTCAAAAGGTCCCGGGTTCGAATCCGGGTAGTGACCGAAAAATTTTCTTCTCTAAATTTGTCTCCTTTCACCTACTTTCCTGCTGTCTAGCAATGTTCTGTCGTCTGCTTTCGTCTCCTCTTTCTGACCCCACTCCCTCATCTCCTTTGCCACCCTCCTCTGGGTTCCTGATTCTTTCTACAGCCTTTCTACTGCTACTCCTTTGCTTCTTCTTACTGCTGTCTTTCTGCCACACACCTGATCTTCTGGAAGGGAATATCTTCACCTAGCCTTCTCGGACAAGGGCGAAAAATCTCGGAGGGCCCGTGTGCAAGTTGCGTTAAAGATCCCTAGGTGGTCTAAAATCGATAAGAGTAGGCTTCGGCCGCCACCCGGGCAAAATTCAAAATTTCCTACTAACTGAAAAAAGTTTAATGTGTCCCGCGCGCTCATATGGCCTCATGCAGTTGCGAGCGCCGTAAAACACTTACCAAAAAAAAAGACTGAAATAACAATAATGAAGAGAGAAATAATCTTTATAAAGTTAGTCTTTTAGAGTTGAATGCGTTGTACGTGAAACGTCTCCAGATAAAAAAATAAGTGAAGATCAAAAGATAAACCAGAGCACTGTATGCGCTAGGAGAAAACACAGGGAACACTTTAAAGGTCAGTGCAAGACATTCACAAACATGAGAAATGGGTTTTCCTACGGTTTTGAGACATACTGTGAGATAAATCTCCTCGACACTGCAAAGGAGACATTGATTGTAAACGTGTTGGGCGACCATGGACACAACTCAGGCCAGTGAGACTGAGAGGGTGAGTGAGCTGCTTCGGCCTTGCCTGTCAGGGCCACTCCGGACTAAGTGGGTGTTACATCCCAGCGGACTGACAGAGATACACGATATCTAGTAGACGTCCAAACGAATGGATATAAGGTCTTCCTCGTCATTGGGATTTGTTTTAGTTAGAGTTTCAAGGTACTTACAATGCACTTAGGTCATATAAGTGCTGAAGATTAGAAAAATGTTACAAGAGAGTAACAAGCACAAAAAGAAGGAGAGTCGTATTTTTGACAGGAAAGATGGAGCAAACTACACCAGAGCATCCGCCAACCACCCATATTTAAGAAGATGGGCGGGCTGCTCTGACCTTGCCTATCAGGGTCACTCCGTACTAAGTGGGATATAACATCCCAGAAGAAGGACAGAGAAACTGGTTGACATCCCAGAGGGATTGAAATAACGTTTTCCTTGGCATAAGGAAACAACAGAATAGTTTAATTCTGAATGAATGAAAATAAGCACATCGACACAATAATTGGGCATATAGTGCAGCGAAGAAGCAAGACCAATAGACAGAAACAACAGAGGGAAAGGACAAAATACATTCTGAACACAAGAAGAAAGAGGACAGCAGACCAGACCTGAGCAATGCTAAAAACCTTTTTAAAAATGGATAAAATGAGACCTTTGAATAATACTATTGTGTTTCGTTTTGCTTCGTCAAGACGAATGTAGTGAAAACAACAATATTATTATTATGAATAAACTTGCAGGCTTTACAGAGTAAAGTTATGGAACTCTCTCTTTCTCTCTCTCTCTCTCTCTCTCTCTCTCTCTCTCTCTCTCTA
>NW_004797488.1:621909-623829 GCF_000002075.1 Aplysia californica | reverse complement strand
CCTCTTGCTATGTTTTTATCCTTTCTTCTGTTTCAATTGTGTCACTTTCCACCCCCGCCCCCTCACGCCCCTACCCTCTTTCCCCCGCCAACACTGACTTCGTGTCAGCCTGTTTTCCTTGCTTGAATTCTTTCCTTCTGTCCCATTTCCCAGCCTGACACCCCATTCCTGAAACCCATAGCCTGGGACTCTATTTTTCATTTCTTCCCCTCGTTAAACCCCTTCGCCTTCGCTCACCTCACCCCCCCCTCCCCCATCCCCGATTCCTTGTCCCCGTTTCTCATTTATACCAGCCTCCCCAATTTCCCCTATCCCTTTCCAAATTCCACACTCTTCACCTTTCCCTGCCCAATTCAACCCCTCCCCCTTTCTTCATTCTCTTCTTTCATCACTATCCCCTTCCGTCACCCACATGTCCCTGCCATCATCCTTCACTCAACTCCCTTTCTGAAAACTGCACCTCTACCCCCCTCCCCCTTCCCTCTTCCCATTTCATTTCCAAATTACCCAGATTCTCCCTACTTCACTTCCCGCTCGGCAACTCTCTCCACTACCCCCAACCCCCCTTAAACTAAGCATGGGCCCCTCCAAAATTCTCCTTCCCTCGCTCTCTCCCTCGCTCTCCCCCTCGCTCCCTCCCCCATTCCCTCCCTCGCTCCCACCGGGTGCCAGACACTAACGAGCTGCTATTCCGCCTGACCCTTGTCGATTGCGGGAGATTGAGAACACCAGTTAAATAATCTCTACCCCCCGCTCTCTCTCTTTCTTTCTCTCTCTTTCTTTCTCTCTCTCTCTCTCTCTCTCTCTCTCTCTCTCACTCTCTTACTCTCTTTCTCTCCCTCTGTCCTTCTGTCCGTCTGTCTGTCTGTCTGTCTGTCTGTCTGTCTGTCTGTCTGTCTGTCTGTCTGTCTCTCTCTCTCTCTCTCTCTCTCTCTCTCTCTCTCTCTCTCTCTTCTCCTTGTCCTAATCAATCCCCAATTGTACCCACCACCACCACCCCCTTTTCCCCACTCCCCCTCCCTCAGCCCATCCCCAACCCTCACGCATCCTTTTCAACCTCACAATCAAACCTCCAGCCAAAAGAACATACTGCATTGCAGAACGGCAGTGCTTTCAATAATATATTTTCGACTTGCAGTTTTATTTGTTTTGATTTGGAGATTTGTGTGGATTTTTTTTGTTTTTAACGCAATTCCATTTTTATACCGCTCAAAAATACATTTCTGTGTGAATTTGTGGCGTCGGTGACCTAGCAGTATCTAGTTGGGCTAAAAACAAATCAAGCTTGTTATTTACTTTGAAGAATATTTCTTATGACTTTCCGTTGTCATAATGTTGGTGAAATCTGAATGTTCCTTTTTACCCCCCTTTCACGTATTAATATTATTATTCAGTCTCCTGTTTTCAGACGCCCCCCCCCCCTTTCACCCCTTTCCCCATTTTCCCCGTTTCCCTTCCTTACTACTTATTTTTGTATCATTACTGCCATTTCAACATAGTCCCCTTCCACTACCTCCCACCCACACTGTCTCAACACAATGTCGACCCCCAACACCCCCCTCCCCCCTTTCTCTTTACTTTGTTTTTCTTTCTTTTTTTTTTTACAAAAATCCTTTTTTTACTTGTTAAGCCAAAGTCCTTTCACCCCCCTCCCCCTAACCCACCCGTCTTCTTGTTATTTTTTTTGGGAGGGGGAGACTTTCTTGTATCTTAACACAATGCCCCCCATTCCCTCACACCCCCTCTTGCTATTTGCTTATCCTTTCTTCTGTCTCAATCCAATGTCCCTTTCCACCCCACCCCACCCCTTCCTTCTTGCTGCTATTTTTGGAGCCTTACTTCCGCCTTAATTCAAAGTCCCTCCCCGTCCTTCTCTTCTTGCTACTTTTTGGAGCCTTTCTTCCATATGAGCACAATGCC
>NW_004797488.1:612262-620713 GCF_000002075.1 Aplysia californica | reverse complement strand
GGGGGGGGAGAGAAACGTACTGAGAAGGTGAGGTCTCCCGCACAATATAACTTTTAACAATAATTGATGAACAATATAATTTATCTTTTAATTGTTTCTTTTTAAAATTTTCTTTTTAATGGATACACGTTGAATTAGACAAAGATACACTTTGTGTTAAAAAACTTGGAAACAGACTCTTCAGGACACACGTTGGTTGTTGTTTTTTTAGTTTGTTTTTTTTACAATCCCCTTTTTCTGGCCATGTGATATACCCTCTCCTGTGTCCCTCCCCCTGGCATCCTTACACCCCTCGCCTTTCGGGCTTGAGACACGATAGTCCTTGCCAAGTAGGCAGGCACACACTTTCTTTCACAAACAAGGGAGAAACGAGCTAAAAACAGCATCAGCCCTCCGAAATTGGATGCCAAGTTAGGAAACATGGCTGCCGCTATCTTGAATTGGCTTTACACGTTGCTGGTTTCGTTTTCACTTGCTTCTAAAATTGGGCACTTGTTGACCTCGAGAACGTGTACTTTGACATAGGTTAGAACCAGGTTACCTGTTTTTTTTATTTTTTGTTTTTCGTGAGGTTCGGTTTACGTTGTTGTAAAGTTTGCCACTATCTCTAAAATTTGTGTCACAAATTTTTGGGCATGTGAAGTTGTTGAACATCTTAAAGCTTTTCCATAAATTGTCTTGTTTTTTGGTGAAAAAATGTAACGTCTGTCTACGATGAAACCGATACAAACGGGATGAGAACATTGAAATTCAATAAAACCGCACGGAATGTACAAGAAACAGAGATATGTTTTGGTAAGTGTTTTACGGTGCTCACAACTGCATACGGTCATAAGAGAGGACGACCACTCTGGGATTCGAACCAGGATCATCCGATCTGTAGTCCAATATGATACTGACTGAGGTAACGGAGCGACGGCACCAGCCCTGAGATCCTGGGATTACCTTGAGTAATAGACGTAACCTATGGCTCTACAGTAGCCAGCCTACCATAATATTATTCCTTGAGCACAAGAGAAGTGGAAACTGTCAAAGACGACTGCACGTTGTAGAAGAAAAAGCGGTTTGGTATCACTTGCAACACAATTTGTTCACATAAGTGCCGACGAGTTGTTACAAGAGAATAACGAACATAAGCAAAGAAGAGAAGAGATAAGGACGATAGATGATTGAGAGGAAAGAAGGAGAAAACCACACCAGACAACCCCCACGCCCAACCACCCACAGGCTGCCTTTGACAGGTGGACATCTTAGCCAGTGCCATTATTATGTAGGGAAAAAAATCCAAGGGAAGACGTAGAACATGGTCGTTTGAACAGATAATTTTCTCAGACAGGTGGCCGTTAGAGCAGGTTGGACTGTGATTCATTTTTCGGGGAAAAAAGAAAGGGAAAACGAATAAATTTAAAGAGGAATAGCAACCTCAGATTGTTTCATTCAAAAACAACAACCGCAAAAGCAGCTGTTTGTTGACTTTGGGGAAGGCAAACACAATATACAGAATGCTGAAATCTTGATCGGAATGCAACAAGTCGTCCCGAGAAAGAACGAGGAAATAGATAAAACAAGGTTACCAGGCATATGGTGACTGAGAAGGAAGTATGGCTCACATCTGAAACCCTCGAACTCCACTTCGTATCGGTGCATATCGAAGCTGACCTTCTCATACGACAGAACGGATGATTGCACTTTTTTATGTTTGTTTTCTTTTCTTCCCATTGGCCTACGTCTCTGTGGCCTGTCTGAATCTCTCGCTCACTCACTCACACTCTCTCTCTCTCTCTCTCTACCTCTCTCCCTCCCTCTCACTCTCTCTCTCTCTCTCTCTCTCCCTCTCTCTCTCTCTCTCTCTCTCTCTCTCTCTCTCTCTCTCTCTCTCTCTCACACACACACACACACACACACACACACACACACACAAATAAACACACAAACACATACACACATACACACCCACTAGATATACAAGAAAGGGAGAGATGTTTTGGTAAGTGTTTTACGGCGCTTACAACTGCATACGGTCATTAGAGAGACAGAGAGAAAAAGTAACAAGAGAGAGAGAGAGAGAGAGAGAGAGAGAGAGAGAGAGAGAGAGAGAGAGAGAGAAAGGGGGGAGAGAAAGAGAGAGCGAGCGAGAGCGAGCGAGCGAGAGAGAGCGAGCAGGAGCGAGAAATAAAAAGAGAGTGTTGGTGAGGGACACAAACAAAAGGGAGCTAAAAGAAGGGGAAGTGAAGAGGTAGGAGAGTTGGTTACAAATCCGGTACACTCTGGGTTCAGGAATTGCCACCTCACAATAATAATATACAACAAGGATATCGAACGTCCTCATGCCCCGCTCACACGACGTGACGCACTCACAACATCTGTAGCAAGGTAAAGAGAGTTCCACTTGCGGACAGGCTAGGTCAAGCACTTTGTCAGAAGGGAAACTCAGTTCATGATAACAAGAAAGAAACAAACGAAGGTAAGGGAGGGCTGAAAGCAGTTCGTGATAACAAGAAAGGATCAAACGAAAGAACGGTTTAATGTTTTAGTAAGAATTTTACGGCACTTGTAACACAATAATGTCATTTCAGTGCCGAAGATTAGAAGTGTTACAAGAGAGAACCAAACACAAAAAAAGAAGGACGGAAGATCAGGAAGACAGATAATATTTGATAGGGAAGAAGTTGCAAATCTCACTAGAACACCCGCAAACAGCGTGCAGAAAGAAACAAAAAAACGAAGTAAGGGTGGGCCCCAAGCAGTTCATGATTTTTTAAAAATAGAAAAAAGAGGGAAAGGACTTTCAGTTCGTTCTTTAGGGTGAGATGTAAGCTAAGTTGTTTTTTTTATTCCTTAATCAGATTTAAGTTATTTGTTTGAATGCGTACCGGGTGAAAGTCTTTAAACTGGTTTGGGAAGTTTAGTATTGTACCTTTTATCCGCATGTTCGTCCCTCTAGAAGTTTTCCTTGCAGCGGCATTCCACTGTTTTATTTATTTTCGTCAGTTTGGGTTTTAGCATGCGGAGCAAAACATTGTTTATTTACCCTAAACAACGTCGTCATCAAAAGTGTTATCAAATTGGCCACAGAACGTGAGCGTAAGGCAGGAAAAATGGACACTATAGTGAAAAGGGGAGAGAGAGGTATAAGAAAATAGACAGACAGACAGACAGACAGACAGACAGACAGACAGACAGACAGACAGACAGACTAGGAGGGTTAAACAGAACAGTTACAAGTCTTTATGTGAGAGTGCGAGAAAAAGGGAGAGGTATGAAGACAATTATAAAGTAAAAAGAGGATTACAATGCTCGATAGATGAATAGGTAGGCTGACAGACCGAGGGAGAGGAGGAGAGGGAGTGAGAGAAAGAGAGAGAGTGAAAGGGAGAAACGGTGAGGGTGGATTGGTTATCTCAATTTATATCCCACTTGAATTGGTAAGTAAATTTCTTGTTAATATGAGGCTATGATTTCCATTGTGGTAAGTGAAGTGGGGAGTCACTTGCGTCAACACAGTAAGAGCAATAACACTTACTTGATATCACACTGCTGTTCTCACAATAATCCTCATAACATGTTGAATAAAGTGACGTCGATAGAGCATAATCTTCTCCAATGGTTGCTTCAAACGCAGAACACTTCGCCTCGTCTTCTTCTTCTTCCTCGATTTCCTCTCCTTTTTCCTCTTTCATCAATTTCTTCACCTCCTCCTCGCTATGTTTTGCTACCTTGACTTTACTCTCGGTGTTCTCCTCCTCTTCTTCCTCCTCCTCCTCCTCTTCGTCATCCCAATCCTCAAAGCACTGACACACAGGAAAGAGACAACGCGGTACCATCCAAGGGTCCCACTGTAGAGGAAGACGTAACTCCAACGGGAAAATCCCAATCACTGTGTCATCTTCGCCGTTGGAATTCCCAGAGTTATTTACGGAACTGTCGTCACGAGGAAAATCCTCTTTAGTCTCTCCCGCTTTCTGAAAATCACCTTTATCTGCATCTTTATAATATGCTTCTTCCACCCCATTTCCACTCTCCTTGTCCTCTATTTCAAAAGAGCCAACAAGTTCGTCGTCAGAGCACGAAATAAGTTTACAACACTCTTGAGCCTTAGTTTCTTCACCAGGATTTCTGGCACACGTATGTGGGTCAGACCCTGTGGTACGTCGAGGCTCTGAGTTGCTTCGTTTCTTTCTGTATTGTACTTGCAGTCTCCTCAGCTCTCTCTGGTGCTGTTGCTGCAGCGCTCGCTTCAGCATGAGTTGGTGTTGTTTGTCTTGAAGCGGGTCAAATCCCAAGTCCTCGGACCTGACGCGAAGCAAGTCTCGAGACCGAGGCCTCTGGATCAGATAATTACCCAACTTTGACGACTGCATGATGAAAAACTTGAAAGACGACTTGGCTGAGGTAGTAAAGAAATATTGTCGCGACGTTTACCCAAGCTGCTGCCGCAAATATAACAGCAGCTCCGTGTAAAAAAATATTTGTAGATAAAATTCTATTGGAAAGGTTAAACTTTCTCTCCGTGAATCCTCCCACAACCTGCCTATTACCGACTGTTTGTCAGCGCGGCAGAGTTACGTATGAGATCTATGGGAACTCCCGAGTAACAAACTGAAGGCTCGTATCAGCACTGTTTTGTTTGTTTTTTAAATATTTTTTGGCCGGGCTTGCTCTGAGAGTGCAGGATTCACATTTCTAATCACTAAAAGAAATCTTTTTCACTGTCAACTGTTGCTGTTGTCCGAGTTTCAGAGTGGGCAAAGTTTTGGTCGAATTTCAAGGTGAGCACGAGGAGAATGATGTGACCATTTAATTTTACCTCTGTGTTTGCTCGTGTAGTTAGTGGTCTGACCGCGGCTCACCTTTCACTAACGCCTCATTGAGTGACAAAAAGAGAGACCTCTTGGCTTGAATGAAAATGTTGAGCAAAACAGGCACAGAATGGGCTCTGTCAGCGACAGTTTACATTTTAGCTCCGTTTCTAACGAAGGAAGTAAACAGTCAGTCCCCATTTCTCTCAAAGCATTTGGCTTGAACTCCGAAATACACACCAAGCTCACTGCCTTACGATGTCAACTCCTGAAAGTAAGCTTTCATTTCGAAGGGCGGTTGGAGAGTTTCGTGAACTCGACTCCTCAGTGAGCGTCAGGGAAAAAACAACTAAAACACAAAAAGAATGCATACCATAGTATCGACACAAAATCCAAGCCCAGAGATCAAAACAAGCATTTTTCATTCTCCGTCGTCAGGTAGACACCCGGCGGGTGGTATCAAATTTACAGAATAAATAGAAAACTGCCTTTGCTCAGAAAGAGCAAATCGATTGGCGGGCGTTACCCTATGGAGGAGCTCTGCGCTGAAACGGGTGATTTTCTCAGATCCATGTAGGTATGCAAGTCACACGGTGTTTTTTTCAGGTCAAGGCAGAACCATGTCGTCTTTCCCAATGTTCGAAGATAACTATTGCTGCGGAAAAATTTGGAACCTAAGAGGTATTAAAGAACGTCTTTCTTGATGCAGAGGTCTTAAAGCATTGGGCAGAGGTAGGTCGGGAGAGGAACAGGAGAAAAATAGAGATAGATAGAGGAGGAGGGGGAGGGGGAAGGGGATGAAGAGGAGGAGGAGGAGGGGAGAAAAAAAGAAGGGAAGATAAGGAGGGGGAGATAAACTAGGCTGGGGGTGAAGAGAGAGAGAGAGACAGAGAGAGAGAGAGGGGGAGGGAGGGAGAGACAGTCCGATAAAGAATAGAAGTAAAAAAAGATCTAAGCGAGATTCTCTTCCTTCTGACACGCTTTATGAAGTCAAAATACAAAAACAATAGGTGTTGTCAAATACAGAAGGGAAAACGTGGCGCCAAAGTTTAGCATTCTTTGACGGGGAGACCTAGTGGTGGACAGAGAGAGAGAGAGAGAGAGAGAGAGAGAGAGAGAGACAGACAGACAGACAGACAGACAGACAGACAGACAGGCAGACAGACAGGCAGACAGACAGACAGACAGACAGACAGACAGACAGACAGACAGACAGACAGACAGACACAGACAGACAGACCCACAGGCAGAGACAGAGAAATAGAGAGAGAGAGAAAGGGGGGAGGGCACACTGTCAGAATGCCAAACAGACAAAGAGACAGACAGACAGACAGAAACAGATAGAAACACAGAGACAGAGCAAGTAGACACACACACACACACACACACACACACACACACACACACACACACACACACACACACACACAATCGAATGCACAAACATACAGAGAGAGACTGAGAGAGAGCAGTAGGTGAGTGAGATAGAATGAAGGAAACAAAAGGAAAACAGGGGGGGGGGGGGGGGGCACAATGAATTTCACCATACACATTGTAGACTATTTGAACTGGTCGCTAATTTTCTTTCAGTAGTCTTAAGGAAAACTTTCACTTTTCACTCTTTGAGTTCGTGCAAAGAAACAATGTGATGCATTGCTTCAGTTTTTCGTGTGTAATGAGATCAAATTTAAAAAAATATGTTTGGCCATACAATATCAATATTTATCCAACCATGTACTAAAATTCCCTCTCTAATATTCTCGCGTATTTGAATAAAGCTAGGAAAGAGCATAAAGCGGTATTCTTAAATTCATAATTTTTTTTTTTTTTAAGTTAAACATCTTGTTTCCAAGTCAACCCCATTTTTCTAGATTGTCTCCTTCTCTACAAAACCACTATACTTTATTTACGATATACATATTTATTATTCGCTTCGAGATCTATACGTACAGAGATTGTCTCAATTTTTTTAAGATAACAATCTTAAACATAGCAAAAGCAGACGAGGGTGGTTGGCGTGTGTTCTGGCGTGGCCTGCTCCTTCTTTCATGCCAAAATATACCGAAGAGACGTCGACGACAACACCACAGAAATCAAATCCATACCTAAAAACAAGAGCTGAGGCACGTTGATGCCTCAAGGAGAGCTAAAGAAATTCCATTTGAAAATATGTGTTCAAAAATCAGTAGTCAGACTCCACTCAATAAATAGCTATAAAATGTTTGGGTAGGGGCATGTGCAACATTCGGCACGTAGATAGGCCGGTGGCACCACAGCACAAACACAGATAGACATTGCTAACACAATAGCTACACCCTACAAAAAGATAGTGGTTGTCTATTCAGGTGGCATTTTTAATATATTACATGTATCTATATCTCTATAATATATTATATTGTGAAAGCTCGTCACTTTGGCCGCCTAAAACTTCCGAACCACTTAACATTCGAATTTGACAAAATAATGGTGGTTCAGAATCATTTAAAGGGTTCACAGTTTTACTGAAAAGCCTGAAGTCACTGTTGTTTAATTTTCAGTTTTTCATTAGTTTCGTTTAAATCTAATTTTAGGAAAGTCCGTCTTCTAAGACCCCATTGTAAACAAGTGAGTTTTCCGTTCACTGACCGTGCGCACTGTTCCACAATGACTTGACGATCGATTCTTTTGCTTCCTTTCATCGAAAGGGGGCCCAGCTAGTATATTATATTTGTGAGAGTTCACTCTTTGGCATCCTAAAACTTCCGAACCACCTAACTTTCGAATTTGAAAAAAATTAGAGATGTTTCAGAATCATATGAAGGGTGCAGTTTCATTGAGGAGCCTGAAGTCACTGTAGTTTAATTTTCAGTTTTTCATTAGTTTTGTTTAGATCTAATCTTGGGAAAGTCCGTTTTCTAAGACGCCATCGTAAACAAGTGAGTTTTCCGTTCACTAGCCGTGCGCCTGGTTCCACAACTTTGAAATTCAGCAGTGTGCAACCACGAAAGCGTAATAGAGAACCAATCTATACATCTATCGTATATTTTGCAACTTGGAAACACGTGTGTCCCTGTTCTCTCAAGATTTATTGCTCCATTTCAGCAGAGTGGAAATATAGAAGGCCAATAACTTTCAGTTGATGTTAATGCACCGATCATTCCTTTCATCAAAAGGGGGCCCAGCTAGTATATTATTGTAATTATGACCTGCTGGAATCAAGCGGTCGTCAAGTTTTGGGCATATGGAGTTATAAATATAATCTTGTCTTGCATTCAAATGAAAAAACATACCCGTTTATCTTGAATAGAAGTCGAGACACCCGCAACTATAGGGTGGGAGGTCGCCTTTTTTTCAGAAGTTAAATTAGCGAGAAAATGAAAGCCGAAGTTTAGTTATTTTCATAACTTGGGAGCCCGAGATAACGAAAAACTCGCATTTTGTGCCTATAATCAACGTTTTTCGATAAATCCATACAGAAACTTGTTCCTGAAAGGACATAAAAGATATTAGGCCACAAAACAATCGACAACAATAGCCTAACTGGCGGTAAAATGCAGGTATCTTCAATTTCATTTTTGGACGAGCGCCTGATTTTACTAAGCTACCTCTCTCTCTCTCTCACACACACACACACACACACACACACACACACACACACACACACACACACACA
>NW_004797488.1:607582-610484 GCF_000002075.1 Aplysia californica | reverse complement strand
TCTCTCTCTCTCTCTCTCTCTCTCTCTCTCTCTCTCTCTTGTGATGCAATTGAAGTGCAGTCTATAGGTTTATTGTTATTGTTGTGGTTTCTCTGACGTTAATGATACCAATGTTGTTGTTTTAGCTGCTCTTGTTAAATTGCGTTCGTTATTAGTTATTCTTCTTCTTCTCGTTGATACCGACTGTAGTAGTAGTGATGGTAATGCTTTCAACTTCTATCCTAATAAGGCCAAAGGTCGAGGTCAGAGATAAGCCCTGGGGTCACTACCAAGACTACTTACCATGTTCCCTGACGTCACACACACACACACACACACACACACACACACACACACACACACACACACATACACTACCACAATCACTCTACATTAGACCTCCGGCTTTCCCGGGAAGTGGTTGTCCTTGGATCGTTTACAGTACATTTGACACAGTGCCGATGCTTAAATTCGGAGAAGGAAGAGGCTGGGGTCAGAGATTACTGAAGCTGTTACTGGAACGACAGTATAGCAGCGAGAGCATACAACCAGAAATTTGACGGAAATAGAGGAAGAGACAGGTCCAGGAAAAGATGGATAGAGGGAGACAGAGAAACATTTGTCGAGACCAACATGACTATGAAACAGGCGATATAACAAACAAGAGAAAGACGTTTGTTCCCCCACCCCCCTCTTGGCACCGCAAGATAACAGAGTCCGGAACAGTAGAGAAAAGTTTATGGAATGGCAGCTGATTTCGTAGTTGAAGGATAGGGTATTATCTGCCACCTTTTCTACGGGATTAAGGTTTCAATTTTGTGCTCGATGATTTTGTGATGATGAAGTCAAGAAGAAACGATCCATGTAGGTTGGAACTCAAGAAAACTCCTTTAAAGCCACACAACTTTTAGAATATCACGAAGAGAACTCAAACAAATGGCATACGTACTGTAATCTACCATGGTAAATACCAAGCTATCTGCATATTTGTGGAGCAAAGTACACACAAGTTTCTACACACCAATGTATGTGACAACAACTTCGCTTACAATTACACCAGGGATGTAATTCAACTCATTGATGAAAACGCTCAATGTTTAACCCATGAAAAATAGCATTTGAACAACGTAAACTATTTTATTATGGAAACTTTGTTCAACAACACAACTTGGTTTAATATGTGATTGATACATTATAATATGTACATCATTTATAATTTATGCTGTTTTCACGGAAGTAACTTGTCAAAAAAATGCGTATGTTTTAGGTGATGTGGGTCAATGGCCTCAAACACAGAATTATACATTTACTCGTACCTACCCACCTGCACTGGGTGCGAAACAAACTCAATTAATGGCACAGATGACGGAACTCAAACCACATTTCAATACTTCACTGTGGTGTTGACGTATGTGCTCGCTTGTGTTCTCCAAAACTATTCTTTCTGCAGGCCTTTCAAAGAAGTACTTACAGCTTATAGCGATGGCTTTTTCTTAAAAGAGGAGAAAGATAATATTATGTCTCTATTAACAAATATCTTTAAAAATCATAACATATCTTTCTGTAAAGAAAGGAATATCTCAACAACGAGGGGATTAAAGTTGCTGGCCAAACTGAATAAAAACTCATTGAACAATGGCGAACTAAACCCTTTAAAAGCAATAAAATGAATTAAAACTAACAAAAAAACCCCCAAAATAATACCGAATAAAAGCGTAACTATTTTCCAATGCCAATTTACCAGAGCTGTATGTTTGGGATATTTTCTTGACTACACGTTTCTATATTTTTGGAGTACAGTTCTGTTTTATTGAGGTTCTAAAGACTGACTGCAAGGGTTTGTTGTTGGCGCATTTTCTGATAAATGTTTTGCCATTTGTAGCACAAATAGGTAATAAAATATAAATACCGGGGACTTGAGTTTGGCACTTGTGCATGACACTATTCTGTCTTACTGTGAAAACTTCAACTGTTTAGATATAATGTGTCTAGTATGTGGTATTCATAGCGTATTAAATTGACCAGATCAAGAGTGGAATAAGTACAATGCTAAAAATAACTGATGTTTATTGAAAACCGTCAGAAAAAAATAAGTCAGAATATAATGAGCAGGACGGGGGAGGAAAATACGACACTGTCGTGAGGGAGAGAGACTGGGATTACTTAGCCAAATGAGAGAGGACACACGCATCTCTGGAACAGACAGAAAGATAGAAAGACAGAAAGACAGACAGACGGCCAGACGGACAGTCAGACAGACAGGCAGACAGACAGACAGGAAGGCAGGCAGGAAGGCAGATAGATAGATAGATAGATAGATAGATAGATAGATAGATAGATAGATAGATAGATAGATAGATAGATAGATAGATAGATAGATAGAGCTACATGTGAATACAGGGAAATAAAGATTCACGAATTCAGTATTAAAGAAAATTCCCCACGTCTCAGCTATCTACAGGGCCACCAGGAAGTCCTACTGAGATAAAGAATCGTTAATGACGTATCGCAGCGCCGTGGGAAGGTCGTTCGGCAATAGTCATTAGGCACTGGACATGTCTGGTCAGCGGTAATGAAAGATAAATAGGATCTAGGTAGATGTTGGAGACATCAGTCGGGGTCATCGGGACTATTCTGGGGGTGTTGCGGTTGGATTTCATGTGGGGCTAGTGGCCTCTTCTATGGAGGATACACTTTTCTCAGCACGAGACAGTTACAGATAAAAAAAGACCCAAAAAATGGCCGCGGTAGCCTCGTGATGAGGCTCTCGGGGTTGCAACCGTAAGGTTGTAGGTTTGAATCCCGCATCTGGGGTCCGATGTTGTGTAATTTTGTCAGCGATTTGTCAGCCTGGAAGAAGAAGAAGAAGAAGAAGAAGAAGAAGAAGAAGAAGAAGAAGAAGAAGAAGAAGAAGAAGAAGAAG
>NW_004797488.1:604302-606573 GCF_000002075.1 Aplysia californica | reverse complement strand
AGAAGAAGAAGAAGAAGAAGAAGAAGAGGGAGTTTCAAGAAGAAGAAGAAGAAGAAGAAGAAGAAGAAGAAGAAGAAGAAGAAGAAGAAGAAGAAGAAGAAGAAGAAGAAGAAGAAGAAGAAGAAGAAGAAGAAGAAGAAGAAGAAGAAGAAGAAGAAGAAGAAGAAGAAGAAGAAGAAGGAGAAGGAGAAGAAGGAGAAGGAGAAGAGGAAGAAAAAGAAGAAGAAAAAGAAGAAGGAGAAGAAGAAGAAAAACAACAACAACAACAACAGCAACAGCAGCGAGAAGGTCAAGAACAAAAAACAAGATTTGAAAAATGTCACTTCTATACCGCCCACTCTGTGGTATCTCCAGGCAAATAATAAGTTAAAAAATATAAAGAAACAAAAGATTGGACAGCTAACCCAATGCCTCGTTGTTGTTTCTTAAACTGTTCCATTCATCGTAAAACAATCCTTTGAAATATCTCGTATTTGACTAAAGTACACATACACAAAGGGACAATTACTGTGGCTGCTCATCGCACGTGTTGTTGAAAGAAGAATCAAACTGATTAGTCAAATAGTATTTAAAACATTTTTTACATTCACAAAATGAGGCCAACCTTTCCATTCCAGAATGTGGTACCATTGGCCATAGCAGAGACCACAAATCCTCTTCACATTTTAATTCTTCTGTTTCGCTTGAGAAAAATATTTTCTTCTGTCAAATGCATTGGTCATCGTCAAACATTGATGGACCAACTATCAAATGTCAGAAAAAATAACAGCAAGAACTTTTGTACATTCAAAACAAACCTGGAGTAAATGAAACTCCTGGAATACACATGTGGTGCAGAATGGTATATTATGCACATTACGCAAACATCTGCTGAGCTTGTTTGTTGGGGATCTGGGTTGTGTTTGAGGGAATGGGAGTGGGGAAAGTAAGGAGGAGGGGCGGATAAACGATGGAGCCAGGGTGAGTGACATGCTAGACTGGGTCGGAGTGAGGGTACTACTTGAAATAACAAGACATGGCACACGCGCACACATATACACAAATACACTGGCATGCGCACATACACAAACAGCTACACACACATACACACACATACACATGTACACATAGCTACACACACACACACACACACACAAACACACACACACACACACACACACACACACACACACACACACACACACACACACACATACATACATACACAAACTGATATGTTAAGATAAGATAAATCTTTATTGTTCAGATCTTGGCACATTGGTTTTGTGTTTCACCACGTACACACATACACATACAAACACGCACACACGCACACACACACACACACACACACACACACACACACACACACACACACACACACACAAACACACACACACACACACACACACACACACACAAACACACACACACACACAAACATGCAAACACGCACAGTATGCTTGCACTCACAAACAGGCATAGCTTATCTAATATAAATCGTCGGCGGAGAATTCAAACCGTCCAACTCAGATTTCGTAAATTTTGCAGGAGAGACAAAAAACTGAATTCAAAGGCTCCTATGAGGATTTACTATCTTTAAAAGCGCTAGACTGGAATACATGACTCTACTTTTAAGAATTTAAAACAAAATTGCCGAAATTTTATTTTTTAAAGTCCTAAACCAGAGTTATACGGATAGACCGCTCAGTTTTGGATTTCTAAGCGTCCAAGTGTCCACTAACGAATTGTTCGTTTAGAATTCTCCAACCCGGCGGGGACGCCACGCGCTTCGTTACGTCTAACTCAGTCATCGTGACATGTTAGTGTTACCGAACAACTCGAAATGACAACAGCTGCAGTTAATCCAACAGGAAACCTACTATAAAAGTTCTAATTAGAACTACATAATACTGTAGATCTAGAATCTAAATATAATACTATTATTATATCTAAAACAGAACGTCGCACTTTATTTCCACATAATTCTAATTAGGCAATGGGCTTGTCAACAGATTAAGTGCGTCGTTAAGTTTTTACTATAAAGCTACTATTTGATCCTCCATTCTCAAGAAAATTGTGCGAAGGATTGGTTACTTGTCTAGCTACAAGAGAGAGAGAGAGAGAGAGAGAGAGAGAGAGAGAGAGAGAGAGAGAGAGAGAGAGAGAGAGAGAGAGAGAGAGAGAGATTGAGAGAGAGAAGGGGGGAGGGACTGAGAGAGAGGGGGGGAGGGGTTTGAAAGAGAGAGAAGCAGAGAGAGAGAGAGAGAGAGAGAGAGAGAGAGAGAGAGA
>NW_004797488.1:601958-604202 GCF_000002075.1 Aplysia californica | reverse complement strand
CTTTCGTGATTTTTCGCCCTCTGTCCGAGAAAGTCTAGGATGTAGATTTTCCTACCAGAAGATCAGGGGGTGGGGCGGTTTTCAACAGTAAGAAGGCGCCAAGGAGTAGCAGTAGAAAGGCTCAGAAAGAGTCAAAACCCCAGAGGAGGGGTCTATGGGAGGTGGTGGGGCAGAGAAGAATTTCCGTATACGAATTGTCTTCATGGAGCTTCTTTTATGGCTAATTTTTCCTGTTTGAAGTACAGATTCTGTCGCAGTGCTTGCTCTCTAGTCACTAGCATAATAGTTCTTTCATTTATCATTTTCCTCCATGTTTTCCTGTCCTCGGTTATTTCTTTACAGATGCTGACATCTACTCCAAGCTTAGATAATCTGTTTTTGCAGATGTCTTTGTACCTCAGTTTTGACCTTCCCCTTTCCCTGGGCAAGTTGTCCATAGAGAAATTGCTTCGGAATCCGGTTGTCGTCCATTCTCTTGACATGGCCCTGCCATCTTTATCTTCTTAAACACAAGATTATTTGTAGGGTTCATTCATTATGAGCGACAACAACAGCATCACCGGCAAAGAAAAGGTCTCGTATTTTTGTTTGGTTTGTTGATTTTGGTCTTGGCTCGAAGTCGAGCAAGATTGAAAAGCGACCCATCAGTTCTCCAGTGGTAGAAACTGAAATGCTTCTAACTCTAAAAACATGGTTTAACTTGGTTGGAAGACTCTAGAAGTATTATGATTTTTTTTAAAGCTCAACTAAACCTCATATAATGCATCCCCACCTAATGTATGGCCTAATTAAATAACACATTTTACATAGAAAGTCATCAAGATGAGGTATGCCATAGCAGCATCCAGTGTCAACAGGAATGAATTATCCTCTTGTCCAAGCACCATTATGAGGCTTTAAAATGCTCTACCCCATGAAGCTAAAGCTCTGGTTAGCTTAAAATAAACTACATAAACCAAAACACAATACACTGCATATCAAATTAGACTTAACCGTGGGTTTTAACTTGCGCACTGGTGACGTACTCAATTCTAGATTGTCATAGAACTTTGGGTTATCAGATAGCACAACAGACTTCCTTTCTTGCATGTGTTATTAAAGTTATCTTTCGACGAATTTAACTTTCTACTCTGGTACAGAGGCAGTCCCTTCATGTCTTTATGGAGAATGTCTGTGGACTCGCCGCGCTTCAAAGGCAGATGTGCCCAGTCATCATCAAATATCAGTTTGTATTTAATTTGACCATCTGGTGTGTAAACTCTGGTTGGTTAGTTTGATGAAATCAGAAAAGATACAATGAGTCAAATACTTGACTACATATGGCTTCACTTTCCTACTTTCTTCCATTAGCCTGACATAATCAGCTGGGTAGTAGATGTGCTGTGAGCACTGTCCAACTCCATCTGTGTATAGCCCTTCTCTAGGAATTTTAATGTTACAGTTTTACATTGACAGAGTTGAAATGTAACAGTGCATTGTGACTTTGCAGTTCTGATACAACCACATCCATCTGAATATAATGATCTGGAGTCAAATCAGATGACAAAAAATCAGCCACACAAGGAGCAAATTTATTTGCACTCAGAGCACCTTCGCATTCATTTGAGACATAACATACACAGTCCTTGCTCTCTAGTTCCTATACTGTAAATTGTGTACATTCAATTTCGTCATGTAGTACACAGCAGAAGCATTAGTGCGTGGACATAGCAGAACTGATTGCTGGTCCATTTTGATGTATTTGATTTTGGGGCTAACCATGCATGTCTTTTTTGTATGCGCCCTCTTCCACATTCCCCTCCTCAAAGCCCACACAAATATCACACCTATCTTTTCGAGGATGGAACAATGACAGGTTCAGAGCATTGATCTCCTCTTTAAACTTGAAGATAGAAAGTACCCCACCCCCCCCCCCCCCCCCCCAGTCATATCTTTATACAAACGGCGGTACACTGCCTGTCCTGTAAGCTCTGGAAAACAGGTTCCAAGTACAACTTACTGGAGTCCTTCGGCAATAGTGAGACGGCAACTTGGGCAGATCACGAAGAAACTGTTTAAGTACCTTTGATGCTGTAGTCTCCTCCCTAACCCTTTTTCTCTGAACTGGAACCTCACTCTCTGCTGCACCCAACCCACATGTGAGAACAATGTGAACACACTAGTAACAAAGTACAGGACTTAAGAAGAAAGCCGTGCACTCTTTTACTCTGGCCCCATTCACTCGCAGATGGTACTTCATGGACC
>NW_004797488.1:598101-601858 GCF_000002075.1 Aplysia californica | reverse complement strand
CACGATCTTCTGCTTTCTCTCTCCTTTTTCTCCACAGGCTCGACACAGTCAACCAACCCTTTAACAAAAGCAGCCTTTTCTGATTTTACATGTATTTAAAATCAAATGCCTCCTTCAGAGCAAACCGTTATCGCCGTGATCCACAATGGCGGGCTACCTAAACGAATTAGACGGTTAGAATTCTTCAGTCACGGAAACCTGTCGGAATATACGTTTAGAATTTCTCTTTAAAACAAGACTTTTGTTTGTCAAAATTGTTCTAGATTTTAATAGGACGTAGCCATTCGTCATGTCGATCTATTTTAAGGAGACGGTTAGAATTCTTCAGTCACGGAAGTCAGTCGTAATATACGGTTAGAATTTCTCTTTAAAACAAGACTTTTGTTTGTCAAAATTATTCTAGACTTTAATAGGACGTAGCCATTCGTTATGTCAATCTATTTTAAGTAAAAAAGCAATTCAAGAAAAATTCGGAGTTAGACGGTTATAATTCTCTGCCGACGAAATGAACAATATTATAAGCAATAAAATTTTTTAGCTGGATACATACTCAGTATTCTAATTGTAACTCAAGGTTATTCTGATCCATGCCCTAAGATCACAAGAATACTTACAAAGCAATATGGTTAAGTTGGAAGAAGTTTGATGGATGACGGTAAAGAATGACCTTCTGTTTTTAATTTTTTGTTACAGATCAGAAGCCTACGTCTTTTACTTCTGGCTGATATTTTTATTTGAGGGAACAAGGGATGTTTATTGTCCAAAAAGATGAAATTATATTTCTAGAGCAAGCTATAATGTACAATTCATCCAATATGTTGAAATTGTGCATGCTTTCTGTATTAATCGATTTGATTTTTCTTCTTCCTGTTGTCTTGCCGTTGTACAGAAATTGATCACACACACACACACACACACACACACACACACACACACACACACACACACACACACACACCCACCCACACACACCCACACACACACACACACACACACCCACACACACACACACACACACACACACTCACATGCACACACACATACACACACACACAAACACATGCACACACTTGCACAGAAGTTCTCTTAGTAGTAAACATCTGAACAAGGTGTTCTCAAACAATCAAGCTGACAGTGGGTTTTTAAAAATAATTTTAACCACAGAGGCTATAATATTTTTTTCTCGAAATTACAGCTATTCAAAATAAAATTATATACTACAAACTTTCTGCAAGGCGACATTTAGAAAATTTAATTACTTTCAGAATTTCATGTTATGGCAGTAACATCTCAGAACAACAATTATGTCTGGGCAGAGTTAAGCGGAAAACAGCAAAAGTTATTTATAGTAAACTTCACATATTTTACAGAGCTTTACAACATCAATTTAAAAAACCCAACTAAACCAGCAAAGAAGACCATTGTTGACACCAAACACCCATTAAATTTGAAATAGAAGCAAACGATTAAAAATAAATGTTTTGGTTAAGCAAGAACCAACAGTATACCGTCATCGTCAGGTATGAGAGAATAACATAATTATTTATTTTTTATTCGTCCATCCAATGATTACTTGAGTGTGTGTGCGCACTTGTATGCAAATACCTGTATGTGTGTGTGAGTTCCATGTGTGTGTGTGTGTGTGTGTGTGTGTGTGTGTGTGTGTGTGTGTGTGTGTGTGTGTGTGTGCGTGTGCGTGTGTGTGTGTATGTGAGAGAGATAGAGAGGAAGAGAGAGAGAGAGAGAGAGAGAGAGAGAGAGAAAGGGGGGGGGGTGGGGTGGGGAGAGGGAGAGAATGTGTGTTTGTATGTGTGAGTGTGTGTGTGTGCGTGAGTGTGTGTTTGTGAGTGTCTCTGTGTCTGTGTGTGTTTGTGTGTGCGTGTGTGTGTGTGAGTGAGTGAGTGTGTGTGTGTGTGTGTGTGCGTGTGTGTGTGTGTGTGTGTGTCTATGTGGGTGCGTTGATGAGTGCTTACCATACCTTAGCAATTTTCTCTTTGTGGCTTCAATAACATGTATTTGTTCTTGTCTAATCTTCAACGCAGGGAAGGGGGCTGACATGAAAACAAAAACAGAGAAACAAACGTTTACTTGTGTTATACAAAACTCAGAAATGGAAGACGTTGTATCAGCAAAAAATACGTTTTATGTATACTTACCAGCTCGACACATGCATCCGCAGTTTTATCAGTTTTCCCTCATGCGTCTGGATTTGATTTCTATTAACAGCCAAATGTTGGTCAATAGAAATCAATAAGAAATAAAGTACAAGGATAAATGGCTATCTAACTCATTCTGAGAAATGTGTTTCCGAATCCGTAGAGACTCATTAAGTAGGAATCGTTTTTTACTTCTTTTTTTAGCTTTTACTTCTATGACAAGATGGTAGCACCACATAACATCTCACTGTGTGCTCGGGAAACTAGCAGTTTATTGAGCCGGACATTAACCACAGTTATTTCCCTTGGCTCTCGTACTACAGGAGCGCCGCAACTCTCTTCTTCCTTCTTGTTAGCGACAAGGGGGAGATAATCCGTGTTTACCCTGGTGGTGTTGATATGTCAATCAATGCCATACACTAAGGGAGAACGGGGCACTGCCCTGAACCTGATGCTATCCCTGATGCTAACCACGCTATTACGACAGCGTTACAATAGTCGTTTCTAAATGTCGCCACTATCGATGTCAGTTTGAGGGAATAACTTGGCTTCTCTTGCTAGAGAAGATTGTGTTTGCCCGTTGTGTGTACCCGTTTAACCCCCTATTATATAATACAGATAAATCTTACACTACAGGAGGCACGTAATTTTACCAGTGGGAGAACTAGCCTCGTTCTGTTCTGTGATAGTTAAGCATGTTAATGGCATGTTACGAGATGCACACCACGGGTGTTGAATTCCCGTTTTGGGAAGTTAAGCATGTCGAGTACATGCACCTCTGTGTTTTACCTGTGGTGGCTTTAAATTTAAAAGGCAGAGTCGAAGCAGCCAGCCTCTAAAAGTTCTAAAATTGTATCGGTAGAAGAGGGGGCGCAGAATGTTTACAAATAATTACATAGAAATGGCTATCTCATAATTAAGGGGGGGGGGCTACACCTGGAGGCTATCTCGCTTATTACTTGACCGAATTTTACCACATTTCACACATATAACAAGCATAGTAAGGAGTCTTGAAATCCGCAATCAAATTTGAGGAAAAAAAAGTTTCGTTTCCATGGATACGCCGCCATATTGGATTTTATTTACATGTCTTACGTAATGAATACCGCACTTATCACTCATGGAAATTGATTGTTTTTTTACATGCGTGTTCACAAACATCAGATCTAACAATGTGTCTGTTGTTTTTTTCCTAATCGAATTTGAAAATTTTTAATGAACTTTTTCCTGAGGTAGCATTCAAGTTTGCGAAAAATTCGTGAAAATCCACACTCCAGACACCACCAACAAAAATCTATTCCATATATCAAAAATTCAACAGATAAACTTTTAGTATTACCTCTTTTCTTCATTCTGTGAAAATTACATGAAGATTGGATGAGAAATGGTGGAGTTATTTAAAAAGGTATAGACAAAAGTAGCATTTTGAGAAAACGGCCGATAAAGAAAAATAAAATATTGACTTTGTGAGGAAATGGCGGTTACAAACATGTCCGGTATGGGAAAAAATACGATTTTGGGGGGTTCTTATGCCATGAAATAGTTGTAGGAGAGGCCGAGAAAGCTAAAAATGCATACAAAATTCAAATTCCATGATTTTG
>NW_004797488.1:590939-597540 GCF_000002075.1 Aplysia californica | reverse complement strand
CGAGAGAGAGAGAGAGAGAGAGAGAGAGAGGGAGGGGGGTGATGTAGAGGAAACGTGTGTCGCAATTGTTAGTCAGCATGTGCAAGAATGCCAGTAGTTCATGGTGCGTCGAAAGCTAAGTACTTTGTCTTGACATTTACACGTGATGGGTCGACGAAGACAAACATTATTTTGATCTATGTAATTATAAAACTGGATCGAAATGTTTTGGTGTGCAGTGCATATCCTAACAACTGTATCAAGCTATAACGAGTTACAAGAATCAAACCTGTTATTTTTTTAATTAGCCTGTTACGCTAGCAGAACAGAGGCAGCGGATTATGTTTAAGATTTGTAGTTTCAGTAAGAGTTTTGCTGCACTTAAAACACATCAGGTCATATAAGTACCGAAGATTAGAGGTGTTACAAGAGAGTAACACACTAAAAAAAGGAGGAGAGATAAGGAAGATAGATGTTTGACATGAAAGAAGAACATCCGCCGACCACCCACTATCTTTTAAGAGAGACAGGGAATTTTAAATATGACATTTGGCAACATCAGAATTATAAAGTTCTATCTCCTCAACACCTAGTTTTGGGAGATTTGACGTCTAAGATTTTGGTTTTCGCAATAAGTCAAGCTCTTTCGAACGAAATGCTTCGAGTATCTTGATAACGACTCCGAATATTCTTATGATTTTTTATAGAGCAGGCAGATAGAGCATTTTGCTATCTGAGCTCATGGTCATAGTAACTCAACACGCCCGAAAATGTCTGATAAAACTTTGTAATTCTGAGGTAACGATTGGCTTGCATTTGTAATAATAATAATCCGACAAATCGTTGAGATCAATACAAAATGGAAAGCTTTTCCAGCCTATACTTTCAAAACAAATAAAAACGAGGACGACCCTGAGACAGCAATTTATTATCATATGAGAATCAACGTTAAATGAAGTTAATATTTCGTAAATAAGATAGGGTAATGGTACTTTTTATTTATGTGCAATATAAGTTTGACGGCACTTGCAACACAATAAAGTCATATAAGTGCCGAAAATTAGAGCTGGTGTTACAAGTGAGTGCCAAACACAAAGAAGAGGGAGAGATAAGGACGATAGATGTTGATATGAAAGAAGGAGCAAACCACCCCAGAGCAACCGCCAACCACCCATTGATATGCTATTGATTTGACTGACGCCACTTAAACTCTTTAAAGACGCAACCACCAAAGGCCATATTGTGACTGACTTCTATCATACACGAGTTCTCCTAATTCCAAAGGATGCATGTAATAAATTAAATAAAGTCTTATTGAAAATGTGTACGAGAAGGAAGAGCCATGGTTTTTTATTATGCCCCATCAACATATTTGTCAAAGAATAACCTGAAGTCTCGTCGTTAACGAGCTTATAACGATACTATAAGAGGCAAAACCTCAGAATCAACTTCCATCTCAGATAGGACTGACCTTTGGTGGAATGTGCTTATTGTGTTTTTTAGCGGAGTTACACCCATACCGTGGCGCTCCGTTATCTCCATTGATATCATTCGGGACTGTGGAGCAGATTCGCATCCCAGACTAGTCTTTCTTGAATTCAGATCGTTTTGTGGAGTTTTCAAAGCTCTCAAACCTTTTGGATCGGTCCTATCGGAGACAGAAGTTAAATTCAGAGGTCTCGTTTCTTAAATAACCTAATTGTGCTGATATGGACGTGAAACCCATACACAGAAAGAAAGAACAAGGAACACGCATACTACAAACCAAAAGTACCATCAGAGTGTGCACATCTAACAAGCCGGATAAGGGTGAAAAATCTCAGAGGTTCCGTGTGCAGGTGGCGCACGTAAAAATCCCTTGGTAGTCCAAAATCGAAAATAGTAAGCTTCAGCCGCCACCTGGGCAAAATTCAAAATTTCCTACCAACTTAAAATGTTTAGTGTATTCCGCGCGCTCATATGATCTAATATGCAGTCACGAGCGCAGTAAAACACTTACTTAAAGAAAAGTGTGCGCAGATGTTATAGGACCACATACACACGTCCACTTTGGAGACCAGGAACTCATTTGACCTTTTCCGGCCGTGACATAATGTCGTCTGGCTCACATTTCTTGCCAATATATCATTAAGGAAATGGGTGCACAATGCACAAGTCTGACTCGTAGACTATGCGATAGTGGGGTTGCCAAAATTGTGCCTTCTCGTCTGTGTATCCGTGTGTTCCCTCGAGACGTGTAAATGCCGTACCCCCCTCCCCTCTCCCCCCCCCTTCCCCTCCCCCCCCCCATTTCTCACTTCGTTTAGGAGGCGGGCTGCTCGATCCTGTACGCCAGGGCAAGCCCAATGGGCGAAGGATGAGACGAACAACCATATTGAACGAGATAATCGATAAAAGATCATGTCAATGTGCAAACTGAACTCATGTCTTTTGTGAGTAGGGTAAAAAACCCTGACCATCAATCCAGTTCCACGAACGACAGATATGTCCACAGCATGTGATAAATTGTCGTCTTACGGAAGAACTTGTCAGAAGTGTTTGTTACAGCATGTGAAAAGACCTAGATAACTCAATTGAGACAAAAAGGTAGGCCCTATTATAAAATTTTAGTTAAAATTATGGGGAACTCACGAAAAACATGTTAACAAAGTGGTTTAAGCCATATTTAGATTAATATCCTCGAGTATAAAAACATTTTGAAAGGGTGTTAGTTAATTCAATAACAACTGCGGACTTTTTTGGGGAGGGTGTCTTTTTTTGGTTGTTGAGGGTTTTTTTAGGGGGGGGGGGGGGGGGGTTGCTGCGGGTTTTTGGGGGGTTTTTTTGCTGTTGAGTTGGTTTTTTTGCTTTGGTTCGGGGGGGGGGGGGGGTCATAAGGGTGTGGGAGCTTTTGTTATGTTTCCTCTATAAATTTGGCTTCTTGCTTTTGTTTTTCTCACCAGTGGCAAACATTGGACCTTTCCATCGGTCAGGATTTGCCTGCTGATTTGAACAAAGAAGAGAGAAGGAGAAAAAAAGGGTGAACTTGTACGAGTCGACCCTATCAACACTATTAGGTTATTTAAGGGGCGGGACCTCCTAGTTCAACGTCCGTCTCCGATAGGGCCGGAGAGGAGGAGAGTAATAAGAAGGCGCACACAGTGTACCAAACTGACACAGTCGTTAACGCTGTCTTGTGTATTACGTCAAGTTTGCCAGTGTGGGTGGTTGGCGGACGCCCTGGTTTTTGTTTGCTCCTTCTTTGATGTAAAAGATCTATTGTCCTCAGTTACTGTCTAATAACTTCTCTAATCTTTGGCATTTATATGAACTAAATTACGTTCCAAGAACTGTTAAACCTTTAACTAAAACTAACACTGGGATTAACAGATAGTGTATAGTCATGCATCTCTCTCATTCGAAGACGCACAGGTTCAAATTAACTCTTTTCCTGCAGATTATTCCATCCAGGCAGTCAAATACCTTATGAAAGGGATTTTGATTCTGCCTTTAAGCAGTTAGGATAGCGTGTTAACTTTCGTCTGACCGCGGTTAAAACAATGTGAAATAAAATCGTTCCATCTGATCTTTTCAGATCTTTGCATAGGGGTCTAAAAGTTGGAAGATCAACATAATATAAAAGCCCATTTATAAAGGTCACTGCAAACAAAGATCTCGGTACTTAAAGCAGATATAAATAAAAGGAGATTCACAGCATACACCTAAAACATATTAACAGCATACACCTAAAACATTACAAAATTTACTAGATTTCCCCAACACCACCACCCTTTAACGCACACCATGAAATACGGTCCAAAGACGGAATGAGCACTTTTTGAGACATCTTGACAACCGTTGGGTGTAATCTACAAGCTTACACTGAAATGTGGGATCACGGTTGTGTCGTTGTCTCAAATGAGCTATTTATTTGCAAGGTTACAGTAAATAATTTATTTTATTATTATTTTATTATTACATGATCAAGATTTTTTTTAAAATATTTTTGTTTGGTCGCTGGCTTGCAAAAGTGCCTTGCAAAGTTTCGAGGGCAAATGTAAATTAATAAATGAATGAGTTTGAATTTTTTTTTAACGCGCACAGACGAAAGTGGTCAAGCAAATTTGACAATTCACGCCACTGCTTTGTCCCTCACATACTTGAAGTCCATGAGCTCCATTCATGTATCACTTCTCCTTTAATTTATCACTGGAGGAAAATAACGAATTTCGTGAAAAGTAGAAAAATGGAAAAAATGACAAGTCAAGAAACAATGAAAGTATACAGTTGGCTCTTTCATTACAAATGAACCCATGCCCAGAACGTTTTTACTGTGCGTTTCTGAACATATTTTATCAAACCGAACAGACTGAAGAAAAAGACTGGCTGTTGGGTTGCTATGGGGAAAATAGTCAGTATACCAATACTGATATCGAAAGGTTCCATAAAAACCATGCTTTCACATGATTCTACTACTTTTGTTCTGCTTTGAGATTTGTTTGTTTTTTGTTTGTTGGTTGGTTGTTGTTGTTGTTTTTTGTGTGTTTTTTGTGTGGGGGTGTTTTTGCTTTGTTTTGTTTTGTTTAGTTTGATGTTTGTACTTTAGTAAGAGTTTTACGGTACTTGCAATACATTAAATTAAAAGTGCCGATGATTAGAGGAGTTACAGGAGAGTAACAAAGACAAAAAGGAAAGACAGACAAGGGCTACAGTTGATGTTTGTTAGAAAAGAAGGAACAAACTACACCAGAGCACCTACCCCAACAACAACAACAACAACAACAACAACAATAACAACAACAACAACAAAACACCCCCCCCCCACAAAGAAAAAAATTGTTCTACAACAAAAAGCCCAGAGGAGACAAATAGCTTTCCATCTATTTTTATTTCATTTCAAATGAAGTCCTGGAGCCACGTTCGACTTGTATAGGTTGCATTTTATACACAATCGTCTCAGAAGACACATTCACAATAATATGAATCTTCTCTCAATAGATGTAGCACTTTATATTACCTATATGCACTATAGAGCTGTAGCCGTTAGTAATCAGAATTCTTAATCGGTCTCTAATTTATCTCAAGGTTGAAAGGTTGCCCAGAAATGTAATTCGAAGCTTTGTTCCGATTATAATAACAATGAGTCCATATAAGATATCGCCACTCTGCTTAAGAACATCTGATAAGTCTAGAAGACACAGACATAGTATGAATACATGGACCAGAAAGACACAGACAGAGACATAGATGCGGAGATAGGTGGAAAAAAATTCGAAAATGGAAGAAGAAAGGGAACAAGAAAGAGAGAGAGAGAGAGAGAGAGAGAGAGAGAGAGAGAGAGAGAGAGAGAGAGAGAGAGAGAGAGAGAGAGAGGGGGAGGGGAAAGGGGAAGAGAGAGACAGACAGAGAGAAAGTCCGGGTAGGCGGGGTCCAAATATCCAGTCTGATATATTCGCTTTAAAGCACAAGGGGGCTATCCCGTAAAATGATGTTTTGAGAAAATGAAAGGTAAAGTTTTTGGACCCTTATTCAGTTTCTTTAAAAGACAAGAATAGTATTCTCAATAACCAAACAAATATACACACCAAAGAAATAGGTAGGACAATACTCACTTTTGGTGTAGGTCAAGGTTTCTGGAAATCCTCGAAATCTGGGTTAGCCCGCTTGTCCTTAAAAGCGACCACACTATTATGAGCTAAGTTTTGCCGAATGGGGAGTAAAACATCTACAATTACTTGTACATTGGTTTTTGTTTTTGTTATGTTTTTGTTTTTTGTGTGGTTTTTTTCCGTACGTGTTTGACAGATGAAAGTGTGGCGTCGGTAGCCTAATGGTCAGGCTACCCGACCCATAATTGTGAGGTTGGTGGTGAAGGGTTTCGAGTCTCAGCTCAGTCCGACGTTGCTTGTCCTTGGGAAAGGCATTTTACACCAATTTCCAATTTGGCTCGTCCCTTTCAGAGAAGAACGTTACACTAGGAGGCCCCGCCTCTTAAATAACCTAATAGTGTTGATAGAGGCGTTAAACCTATACCATTTAATCTCTTAATCGGCTGCTTGCACTGCATGCTTTCCGAATTTAACTTCACACCTCATATTAAAGGCAATATCTTGATTAATACGTATCAAATCCGGCTGAAATTTTCAGATAAGACAATGAATAATTTTTTACAGTCAGGGAAACACATGGAAAGCAAAGTTAAGAATGTTTTTAATCTTCAGTTTTGAACTTACTAAGGGGTCAAAATAGAAAGTGACAGCTTTCAGTAGCGAGTTGTGACATCTGGCGTTGTTCACATCTTCACACCGCCGACGCATGGACTGGATGAGTCGGGTTTCTGTCAGTTGAAGGTTGTTACTCCACTCTTGAAATAAAGGCATGTTCTAACTGACCAAGGGTCCGAGGCAGGCGTGGTCTAGCATGATTGGCTCGATCTATAAAGTCCAGCAAGTGCTCATTTGGACTGAGATTTGGTGTGTGTGTGTGTGTGTGTGTGTGTGTGTGTGTGTGTGTGTGTGTGTGTGTGTGTGTGTGTGTGTGTGTGTGTGGGTAATGGGTACTAGAGATGAATGATGTTAGTTATGAGAAATTAATGTATCACAGCAGCATCATGGGCAGATGCATTATAATGCATGGATACTTG
>NW_004797488.1:575660-590839 GCF_000002075.1 Aplysia californica | reverse complement strand
AGAGAGAGAGAAAATGAAAGGAAACTTGTGATAGAATAAAAAGGTAGGTTGACACAAAGACGTGCCAATGCCTTTATGTATACATAAGCGAGGTTTATTGTTTTTGAGGCCAACCGTATTGACGTCTTCATAGAACCATCACGGTATAATATGACTGAACATAAAACCCGAGCTCCCTAACAGACTTCCACAGCAATGAAAAAGACAAAGTAATATAACTAAACATAAAAGCAGAGCTGCCAAACAGACATCCACAATCTTTAACAACACAAAGTGCGTATTTTACCTGTCTCACATCGACGACAACAACGACGTAACAGAGCCTGCCTGGCATTGCTGAGACATTTCATGTTGGCGACAAGAACTTCTTTACATCAGACGTCTCCGCTGGACATATTAATTTTGTCAATAGGCACGGCGATATTCATAATTCAGGTAAACGACTCGTAAATCCACACACAATTGCTTCACAAACTTTGAACTTGTTGGGAATTTGGAAAGAGTGTCTCCTAAATCCACGAGAAGAATGGTAGCTGATAAATGTTCTTCACAAACTCAGGGTGATTCTCAGGACAGCAACCTTGTTGATTTTCTCTGCATTTCATAACGTGGCCAAACGGAAGCGAGAAATTCCTGCACAAAATTAAAACTGCAAGATAAAAGAAATCATTGGTTTATTTCCCAAACGACTGTGTTGACATTTTCTAGAATCGATTCATAGACAACCGGTAGATAAACACACGATAAACTTTAGCTGTCTTTTTTTTTCGTACCTATGTGAACCCCACCTTTTGTACCGCCAGCGTCCTACATAATTCGGTCATTTGGATATCGGCCCCGCACATCCTTTAATTATCTTAAACGAATAAAAACATTTTGATCGAACCACCCACTGATTCAATTTTGAAAAACCGACATAGACTTTAAAGTGAAAAGATCTGTTGGTCTCCTGCAAATAAACGGACATTAAACTAAAGAAAGATGTTGTTATTCGTTGAATCCAACATCTGTACTCTCAAAGAACTACATGACATTAATGGAATTCTTAAACTAACACTTTTCACGACATGAACAGCCACCGTCAATACCCCGAAGCGTAACACGACCTAATAGGGATATTATCATTTATATGAGTGCATACAAAAAGACACACAATAACGTTATTTTTTTCACGCACGGGTGCATTCCGATGGACGACGTGAACGGTCTTCACACGTTTTTTTTTAAAAATCCATTAATATCAGTTTAGCGTCGCTTGTTGCTGCACACTGAAGAAAACTTCATGTTTTTCTGGCTTCGTTACGTGTTGGTTTTTTTAAAACTCGTTTAACACGTATATCTTTCTGCATCGTATGACACAACTGAGTGTCAGATTCCGCGTTGTAAATGGTTTGGATATGAGAAACTATAATAACACGTATATTTTCAGAACAGCCACTTGGTGTTTAATTTCCTTGTTAGAAGCTTTAAAGATTTTTCTTCACTTTTGCACCTCATCAGTGCTATTCCATGAGCTCTGACACTCAACACCCACCTACGTTTTATTCACTCCAAATGTCACACAGCTGGGCATGGCTTTTATGATACGATATAGGAATAGTGAAGGACATAAAGCGCATCGCTTTATCCTATCTCGTCGGAATTCCTCTACTAGTTTTCCAGTCCCTGAACTAAACATACGTTGGGTTACTTAAGGTGGGTACAGACTGTTGTTCATATTCATGTTTATACTGGCATTCAGCAGCAATGTAATCAAAGCGCCAACGACGAAGACATGAGCACAGTGCGTGGGGCAGAGTTCTCGTTCAAGCTGGTTACTATTTTTTACCAAAGACAGATGAACATCACAATAGACATTCGCAGTTTTTAGAAGGATTCTGTAGAATTTTCCTGCTATAAACTGTAACTATGTAAAGAATATATTATCCCTGTTCAGTATTTGTTATTGTTGCTGTTTTTATTATTATTATTATTATTATTATTATTATTATCATTATTAGTATTATCATTACTATTATTATTGTTACCATCATGATATGGTAATAATAACGATATTATTATTATAATAATTTTCCTAAAACCTGCTTAATATGATATTACCAGCGTCTAAAGTGTAGGAGTTGTTTTTTTTAACGAAGTCGTGTACATAAAGGGCAGGAGTAATTTTGATTATAACACGGCAAAGATATTTTCACGGTTACCTAAGTCGTTCTTCGTAAGTACGAGTATAATATTCCTGATAACATAGCCTAGCCCTCACAGACATTAAAAATTACTATTAGAAACATTTTCTTTTTTTTTTCATCACAACGGGAACTGGGGACTTTGAGGAAAATGGTTGTAGATTCCAAAAGTGAAGAGAACAAGTTGTGTATAGTCAAAGAGGAAAAATGGAAAATTGCCAGCAGCAGAGGGCTTTAAGAGAGCAGAGGGCCTTAAAAAGCCTGGCTGGATTGCTTAAGTTAAAAAGTAAGTGACTGGATGCATCGCTCCTCTCAACACTCTTAGGCAATTTAAGAAGCAGAACCTCCGAACTTAATATCTATTTAAAGTAGAGCAGAATCATGATATGGTTTGAGAACCTTAAAAACTCCATAAAACAACCCGAGTTCAAAGAAGGCCCAGTCTGTGATTCAAAACGGGACAATCTGCCCCGTTGTCCAGCATGACACCAACAGAGCTATAGGAGCGCCCCTTCTCGACTGCTTTGATTTAAGTAATAAAATACCCCCCCCCCTTTTTTTTTTCACCCCACTCCCAAAAACAAAACAAAACGATACTTTTTTAAACTAAAAACCAAAAACGAACAAACAGTATAGCAAAGTTAAAGGAAGATATTATTGTGAGTCAGTCTGTACCGGGTCTGACTCTCCGCGGCGACAGATGGCTGGGACGAAGTGTACAGCTGGACCGTTGCCATACACGGGGAAAACAAACCGCTGATGCCAGGGGAAAAAACAGTTCAGGAGAGTTTTATTCTCTAACAGATACGGGGATAGGCTGTCGTTCTTGGCTGTAGTTCAGCTGTTGCTGTGGTTGGTTGTGGTTTTTCTGTGTAATTGTTGTTGTTGGGTTTTACTATTATTATTATTTTTTATCTTTGGGGGAGGGGGGGGGGGACGGGTTTTTTAAAAACTGGTCTGTTTGTTTGTTTGTCTTTTTGCTCGCTAGTTTTTTTTTATTGGATTATTTGTCAAACCTGACCATTTATCTTTTCTGAGTGTGTTTATGATAGCATCCCCAATCCCGTTGACATATAACACGTAATTATTTATATGAAATGCCATGGTCAATATTTTTAGGATACAGGAAATATAATTCCTGGCATGATCTATACAGTTCCTACTCTCTTGTATTAATGTACCCTTTGATCTCATAACATTCTCTCTCTCTCTCTCTCTCTCTCCATTTCTCTCTCTCTCTCTCTCGCTCTCCCTCTCTCTATCTCACTCACACTTTCTCTCTCTCCCTCCCTCCCTTTCTCTATCTACCTATCTATATATCTATGTATCTCTCTCTCGCTTACTCGCTCTCTGTCTCTATCTCTCTCTCTCTCTCTTTCTCTTTCTCTCTCTCTCTCTTTCTCCTGCACACACACAAACACAAACACACACACACGCACTCTCTCTCTCTCTCTCTCTCTCTCTCTCTCTCTCTCTCTCTCTCTTGCGCTCTCTCTCTCTCTCTCTCTCTTTCTCTTCCTACCTTCCTACCCACCTACCTACCTACCTACCTACCTACCTACCTACCTACCTACCACTCAAATATAACTCACGGTTAGAATAGTTTCAGAAAAAAAAGAAATCTGTTGTCTCCTCAGTATTTCATTACTGTATTCTTCAACCTCCAGGAAAGCCCTAGCTATTTGAGTCAGGACACAGTGGAATCAGGCGCTCGTCAATTTGAAGCTTGCTTTTTTTAATACTCATCTTTCTTGAATTGAAGTCAATATATTAACGAATGACGAAGGTGGGATCGCCTATATGTAAGAGGTAAAATTAGCGAGTAAATGGCCGCCAAAGTTCAGTTAATTTTTTAATGTCCTTGAAAACTATGAATTTAAAAATAATCTGTTTTTGACCACCTTCTTTCAGTATTATCCACACAAACACAGAACTGTGTTTTAGATGGACATAAAAGGTGTTGAGCCAAAATAAAACCCCATGAAAACGTTAACGGGCAGAAATATTATAATGTCAATTCTTCAATTTGATTATCTTGACGAGAGCCTGATTTCATCACGGTGGCACACATTTGGTATGCTCAGCATACCGAAGTCGCCGTGCCCTGCTGTACTGGGGAGACTCCAAAGGTTCATGAGGACCATCTCACAGTGGTGTCTACCCTTCTCCAACTCAAGAACGTGAGTGAGCATTATGGGAGTATCCACACTAATCCCTTCTCCCACCGCCTAAGTGCTTGTTTTATCCACCCTTTTCAGAAAATTTAATTATTAAAAGAACAGCCTTCGTTTTAGGGTCTACTTTTGCTTTAGAATAGGGAAAGGGGGTGGGGTGGATGGGGGGAGGGGGGAAGGGGGAGGGTATAAGTGTCGAGGGGAAGGGAAGATACGGAGGGCAGGTGAGGTGGAAATTAGGGTGATAAGTTGGGGGGGGGGGGTGTCTTTGGGAAAGGAAGATGGGGGTACGGGTAAAAGAGCGAGGGTAAGAGGTTGAGGGTAAGGGGGATAAATGGTGGGGGTAAGGTGGTGGGGATGAGGAGTGGGCTGGATTTTCCAGTTTAAAAGTCTAATGCGAGTCTAGACAGTATACAGTGTTGAGAGATTTCTGCCAGTACCGACAGGCAGTTTACAAACTAAATTTATTACATTGATCTGTTATGAAAATGTTTCATTAACGTTTAACAAATTATGTCACCTCAGCTTCGCATAAAAATTTGAATTTTCAGTTCATAGATTGGCTGCTTTGGAGCATTACTGTTTTTCTCCTATGATGTAGCAGATTGTAACAGTGGATTTACTAGTGAATGCGTTGTACATTTTTTGGAGTGAGTATTTCCCCTCAGAAAAAACATATTAAGTACCTTTTATTTTATTTTGCTTTCTTTTCTTTAATGTTTATCATATTGGCATTACATTGTTACTTTTAACTTGTCTTATTTTTGTTTCTGTCCTATTAATTATTAAAGAGTAGGCTAACTGTTCACTGACTGTAGTGAACAAGTTTAGATAAACTCAAAAGTCAGATCAATTCTTCAGATCTCTAGACGCGCCATGAAAAGAAAACCAAGCTCTAAAAAGGGGGAAAATGCAAACGTTGTACATCACAAAGAAGTCGAACCCCACACCTTTCACTTGTGTTGGACTAAAAGAATAAGAGTCACTCAGGAGAGTTTTCTCGGCCGGTCGTTTTATATTGAGAAATACCGTGACACATTGCATTGATCTCATAGCCAGGAAATTCGTCCATGTACAGCAGACATGAATATTGCCAGTGCGTGGATTTTTTCTCACTCTGTGTCTCTATCTCTATCCGTCTGTCTGCCTGTCTGTATATTTGGCAGTTTATTTGTCTGTCTGTCTGTCTGTATTTATGTTTGTCTAATTCTCTGCCTCGCTCGATTGACTCTATGTCTCTGTCTCTCTCTTTCTCTCTCCTCTCGTCCCTTTCCCTCTGGCTCTCTCTTTCACCACCTCTCTCTCTCTCTCTCTCTCTCTCTCTCTCTCTCTCTCTCTCTCTCTCTTTCTCTCTCTCTCACACACACTCTTGCTCTGTCTGCTTGCTATCTATCTATCTATCTATCTATCTATATATCTATCTATCTTCTATCTACTATCTATCTAGCTATCTGTCTAATTATCTATCTATCTATAAGTGCCTTCAACTACTCAAATTCTGTTTGTTTCGGTAATCATAAAAACCTCGGGTAACGGTTTTTTCTTCACAAAGTATGTCAATAAAAAAACACTATATCTTAGTGATAGCTAATCATTTTACATCATACGTTTACTTTGTAATACACGCTTGTCAGAAACTAAATCCTGCCCTACAAGTGTGAAACAGCGTGGTGAGATCAGACGCTCGTCAAAATAATTAAATCAAAGAAACCAGCATTTTTCTGGACTTTGGAAAATTTTTCAAACTGCTTTTGTTTTGGCACAGCACGTTTTATATCCATTTAAAAACACATGTCTGAGGGGGAGTAACTAAAAAACGTTGATTAAAGACACAAAACGTATAAATTTACAGTTTCAAAAGACTAAAGCTTTGGAAATCACCAAACTTTGGAGGCCATTTTCTCCCTAATCTTACTTCTGAAACCAGGCGACTACATCTCCTTCAATCACAAATATCTCAAGTTCTATTCAAGATAAATGGGTAGTTTTTCTCCATCGAAATATAGACAAATGAACTAGCTTCAACATGATACCAATAGCTCCACATTCCCAAAACATGACCAGCGCCTGAATCCATCACGTCGTGACACAAATGTATTCAACAGATATGTATCTCTTGATACAGATATATATCTCTATGTATCTCTTGCAGGAATACATTTAATTAACCTTATGTTTCCTTTCTCTGTCGCCACTGAGCGTCGAGGCATATTAAACAATGTTGAATAACACAGACGTTGCAGCACTTCGTAACCACCGTAGAGCACATCCGGCTCTATTGTCCGTACCCTCTCACACACAGACAAAACGGCTACCACACTTCCGAATTTGTCCTGCTGAGCTCTATCTACTCCCCTAGAGAAAAGCAGTAGAGATAAACGTGTACAAACAAAGTTATGATATGCCCTTTTGTGGGTTATAAATGTCGCCTCTGTTCTTGGGTCAATTTACCCTGAAATCACTCACAACTATATCGCTTCATTACTCCAAATGCTTACTTTGGATCGTTTTCGTAATAACGTTCTGACAATCCACTGAATGCGAAGAGCACAGTTAATCACATCCGCTCGACACTACAAAGATTCCTGAAGTGTGCTCGATTTCTGAGTGAAAGGAGTCAACGACCGTCCACTCAAAAGCAATCACGTTTCTTCCTTCTCTCCCCCCCCCCCTGTGATCACATGGCTGCTTACTTCTGTAGGTTTACCTTTGGCATAAGGCACCGGTGCCATTCCTTGAAAAGTCACCCCCGAAAAATTTCTCCTGGCTGGTTTTAATGACCAAACACTCACCGTCACCTCCCCACACCTGGTCGCCGTGACAGCAGACGAGAGAGGTGGACTCGATGGATAGAAGACCGTGATAGGGAGGTCCTGGGGGTGGGGGTGGGCGAGGGGGGGGGAACAGGACATGCTTGGAGGACAATAATATTATGGAGCTTTGTTCCGGGGAGAAGGAAAACAACAGAGCGTTCTGGATGGGGGTAAGTGTTGGGGGAAACGACCTTTCAAAACGAAAAGGAGATAGGGGAGATAATAAGCCTGGGCTTGTATATAAAAGGCAGGTAACTATCACTTAGATATGTTGTTGGAGTCGCAAGAGACGAATTTGAAATCAATTTTGATATATCGGCCAATGGGAGATTTTTATGTTTATGGTCAGAACCAATTACCGCTATAATATGAGAGAAAAGGAGAGCGCGCGAGAGAGAGAGAGAGAGAGAGAGAGAGAGAGAGAGAGAGAGATGTTTGTTGCCAACATTTAATCATTTATTTTGATGTCTTGAGAAAGCTAAGAATAACGCCTGTGCCTCTTGCATAAATTGCTCCTTTTTAATCGTTTCATGCAGGATGGGTGCAGAGTGGGGATCAAGCTATGCTTGCATTCCTTTCATAAAGACAATGAACATAATAATCCGTCTTTGTGCTTTCAAACTCCGATAGAAAAGAGAAGATTACGGGATAAAAGTGTGTATACGTATGTATGTATGTATGTATGTATGTATGTATGTATGTATGTATGTATGTATGTACGTATGCATGTATTATGTAGGTATGCGCGTAAGTGCGTGTTCGTATGTGTGTGCATTATGTGTGTGTGTGTGTATGTGTGTGTGTGTGTGTGTGTGTCCGTATGTGTATGTGTGTGTATTTGCGCTTGCGTGGCACTGCGAAAAAAGACGTTGTGGGCCACAGTGTAGGCAGATTATGAAGTCGTAATTTTCCTTGTAACTGTTCATTTGTCTGCCTGCTAGTGTGCTCACAAGTGTGAGCGTGTGTATTTCCTAAGACGGGAGCTAAGACAGATATGTAAGAGAGAATAAAAACAAAAGCGGCAAATGGGAGGGACACAGCCCTGATACAATGGAGTTTCTCGCCACGGGTTGGCGCTTTATGGGGAGGATGTTGTTCTTTCTACTTTAAGCTTCTGGGTGGCTGCAACCTCTTCCAGGTCACTGGCGACCAATGCTAGGAGCTCTGGCACCGTGTAGAATTGTGCAACAGGACTCGTTGATGAGACAAAAGATAAGATTAACTTGCCTAATTTGGTATGGGTCGGCGTTTAAGTGGAAGTCTTTGTATATGAGTATTCGTGAGTAAGAGATATCTCTCTTTTTTCATAACACTATGTGTTGATGTTGAAGAGAAAGAAATAGAGAGAAAGAGAGAGAGAGAGAGATAGAGAGAGGGAGAGAGAGAGAGAGAGAGAGGGGGGGGAGAAGAAAGAGAGTTTGTGTGCCGTGTGTCCGTGTGTGTGTGCGCGTGTGTGTATGTATATATATATATATGTGTGTGTGTGTGTGTGTGTGTGTGTGTGTGTGTGTGTGTGTGTGTGTGTTTGTGTACGTCTGAGCATGTGTTAACTTATTGCCGGTAAATAAGTATAAATGTATGTATGTAAATAAGTGTGTGCGTGGGCATGGTATAAATGTGTATCATTTGTGTAACTTTCTTCAATCAGCGAAGCTTTATACACCACACCCTTCGCTCGTAAAAAAAGAAGCCCCGCTGTGAAGATCCAAAATCAAATTGTTTGACAACTTTATTTGGATCAAACTGATCTGTCACGTAGCCGAGGACTCGGGTTACTATCACTTTCCATCTGAGTCCCACACAGTATGGGCTCAGAGAACGGAAATGATTTCAATTTGGTGTTATTGAACAGGACTGGCGGTGGTTGGCCGGTGCTCTGGTGTGGTTTGCTTCTTCTTTCTTATCAAACATCTATTGGCTTCATTTATCCTCCTTTTAATTGGATGTTAAACTCTCGTAACACCTGTAATCCCCGGCACCCATATGACCTATTTGTGTTGCAAGCGCCGTAAAACACTATAACTAACTTACTCACTGCACCTTCAGGTACGCAATGCGGACAGCAGTCAAAGTTACGCTTGTCTGTCCATGGCTACTTCTTTCAGTTGTGTCTGTCGCATCTAGCCCCTGGGTGATTGCATCACTACTGATTGAACTCATACATATATATATATATATATATATATGTGTGTGTGTGTGTCTGTGTGTGTGTGTGTGTGTGTGTGTGTGCGTGCGTGTGTGTGTGTGTGTGTGTGTTTGTGTGTGTTTGTGTGTGTTTGTGTGTGCGTGTGTGAGAGAGAGAGAGAGAGAGAGAGTCGGTCTGCCTCTTCTATTTCCATTTGGTCTCAATTACCATGACTGATCGGACAATCTTGTCTCTGGCATTCCCAAAACATGTCCCAAACATTACTTCATTTTAGTAGGATCTTCAATCCCAGGCATTCCCAACACTTCTTCATTTGTGACAAATTAATTCAATTTTATTTTATAAGATTCTTAGGAGACATTTTGTTGAAAGCTTTATTATTTTCCTAAACTGCTTTGTTTGTTGTCCTTATTTATGAACAAAGCATCAGCACTGCCACACCATTGCTACTACGAGAGATATAGTTTTCAATAAGATCTTTGAATTCCAGATGGTTTATAACTTTACAAAGGAGATCCACACTTCTTTTAAGTATATTTTTATTATAAGTATTTGGCGGATGACTTCGATGCGGTGACGGTTTTAGAGATAATGCTGCCAGGATTCTTGAGTTTATCAATTTTTGACTACGTTTTATCGCAAAGTTTGAAAGGAGTAGTGTCTGACAAAACATAAGAATTTAGTTTTGGCAGAATTTAATACAAGGCTAACGCTCTCTAATAATTTTGATTATTCATCAGTTTTCACTCGCATTTCATGTATTGTGCTGGTTGGCAAATGTCATCAGCTTTTTGAGCATTTGGTTCTTTAGAATATTCGGGGGATGAAATTCCTCTTTCTTCTTGTTGGGTATCTTATCTCAACATTTCTGAGGTTATGAATCATAGAGCATTTCAAAGTCGTAAACAATAGCTACAACAAATGCAGGGTTCCTTTTTGTGAAATGTATGGTTTCCCACAGACTTACTTCTTTTAAAAAACCCACATAAATTAACGCTGATTACTTGTCTCTGCATCTTCTATCATTGCAATAAAAAAAAATAGGCCCTATGTGCAAGGCCTGGTCTTAAGAATGCAGTGGAGGGTGCAGTAAAAAGGGACGTAATATCACAGAATAACAACTTCACTCCCCTTAAGAGCTCTAATCAGGATGTAATGTCAGGGGTAATTATGGATTCGCCTGAGGTGAATTATTTTTTACACTTTTTTTCTTCTTACGTTGTTGGAGTTTAGCAATGCAGCTGGGAAATCACGTATTCGTGTGTGTGCGCTCGCTAACTGATGCGTGTTTGTGTGTGTGTGTGTGTGTGTGTGTGTGTGTGTGTGTGTGTATGTATGTGTGTTTGTGTGTGAGTGTGTGTGTGTGTTTGTGTATATGAGAGAGAGAGAAAATGTCTGTATGTTTGTGTGTATGTATGTAAGTGTGTGTGTGTGTGTGAGTGTGTGTGTGTGTGTGTGTGTGTGTGTGTGTGTGTGTGTGTGTTTGTGTGTGAGTTTCCTATGTGGACCACGCACACAGTATGGGGGGGTGAGAGGGTAATGGTAAAGAAAGAGAAGGAAAAAAGCCAGAAAGGAGAAGAGAAATGAGGAAGAGTGAAAACGGAGCATGAGGACGACAAAGAATATGATGAGAAGACAAATTGAAAGGAAAAAAAGGAAAAAAGGAGGAGAAAGAAGAGAAAGAGAGAGAAAAAAATGAAAAATGCAAATAGATACTCAGCAGAAATCCGAAAAGATGTCCTTACCATACAAGCTCCTCTTGTTGACAATCCAATCAATCAAGAAAAAGACACAAGGATTTTACACCAGTCTCAAACTGAATTTACCAGTCTAGCTACCTCATCAATAGAGTGGATGAAAGTTCGTAAGTCCACTATCTTATCCGACTGTTTGTTCTCAGGAACTTGAAATTATTTCAGAAAGCTATCGAGTCTGCTAAGGTAATATTATAGCTTGTAACACGCAAAGAGATTGGAGTAGAATGGTAATTTGCGCCATATAAATAAATGTTATGTTTTCTATTTATTAATCTATTTGTTGTTATTCGTTTCTGTGCCTTAGACATTATAAAGAAATTCAGGCACTTCATACCCCAGGGGTCACACCTTTTGTGCATGCTAACTCAATGACTGAGATACCTTTTGACCGATCGGGCAAAGGGGCGGCGGGTGTACCGTGAGCATTTCAAGGTTAGTTTTACAAAGAGTTTGCGACAATTGTAATTAAGTTAGGTCATATAATTATCGAAGATGAGAGGTGTTACTAAAGAGTAACATTCAGAGAAAAGACGGGGGAGAGATAAGGACGATAGATGTTTGACTGCAATATATACCAGAGCATCCGCCAACTACCCACACTGTAAGGTTGGTAAAGAAGCAGGGCCTCCGAATGCGAAGTACATCTCTAATAGGACTGGGACAATGAGGTGGAGGGCTTTTAAAAAACTGCAAAATACCCCAATAAAAACCGCACCCCAGAACATTTAAAACCAAGGTCTTCTACACCGTAATCATCCTGATATGAATGTTCACATGTGCGCTGTAGGCGCGGAGCTCAGAATAAAAAATGTACTGAATAGAAGAAAAATAGGACTTGAACCTAAATCTTTCGAGTACTCTGATTTATTCACAAGGAAAATTACTCCGATGAAATATCGCTGTGAATGGTCGACGGATGCTCTTGTGTGGTTTGCTTCTTCTTTCCTATCCATCATCTACCGCCCATTTTTTTCTTTCTATGTTACTCTCTACTTAGACTTCTAATCTTCGGCACTTATACCACCTATCTGTGATGCAAGTGCCGTAAAACTCTTACTAAAGCTAAACGAAATATCATTCACCCATTGTTTTAATATGGCACCAGCTACGACTGCCCCTAAAATAACGCTCTGATCTCATCAGCGTAGCCTTGAGTACTTGCTAATCTTTGCCCATAGCTGACGTGAACTATGAATTCCCCCCAAATCACAACACGAATATGCTAATTTTCCAATAAAATTCTTTCGGTCAATAGCAGCCGCGGACGTGACTGGCCGAGGCATTCTATAGCGACGACACACTGCAAGGGGGATTATTTAAATCGGAAATTCTTTAAAAATCAACTTCCATTGCCATTGCACTTAAAGAGAGAAAAATGTCCTTTCTTCGTGAATGCACGAAGGTGGTTTATGGCAAAATTTTTACCGAAAAATCATCGAGTGTGTAATATTTGTTTAAGAAGACATTTGTCATTAATAGCTTTTTCATTTGAACGGAAGCACAATGTCGGCCGTATTCTGGCATGTTGCTGTATGTTTGGGTTAACAGGTTAGGGCAAACTGACCTTTAAGAACGTATGAGTTAAACAAGCTACTCGACATGGAAAAGGCCATTTCAAAAGCCCAGCTCTTTTCTTTACCTCTTCACTGCTGTGTAGTGAATTCACGTATGCTCTCTGAAACCGGTTTACTATTATCTTTCTTCTATTGGCCAAGAGAGGAAGGTTTAGAAGATGTAACCAACGCTTGTGACTTGTGCAGTTGCTTTGATTAAATAATGGGAAAGGTGCATTAGCTTTCTTTAGATCTCTCTTAAACGACCATTCTATCTTGATTCTACAATATAGAGATAGACGTCTCAGCAATGAAGGGAATACGGGCTTGCGTTAGGAACGAAGAAGACAGAAAGCCGAAAGGTTGAAACCATCCACACTAGTAATATTCAATTGCTCAATCTAGTTGTGTTTCATACGTATGAGCTCAACGTGCTGATAGATAAAGGTTGATGCTCTTCGCCGGCTGCTATCGTAGATGGAAGTTACATCAGCAATCTCTCAAATTATAACCTTGCAGTGTTGAAAGGGGCTTTAAACATCCCATTCTGTCATTTCTAAGGCCGTGCTCATGGCCAATGACTGAAGAAGGCAGCCATAAGACACAGAGGTAAAGTCACGAGTCAAAGCACTGGCCGAGCGGAAAATGCAAATCATGAGCACTGGCAATACCAAATTTAAAACATCGACAAGACAGCAATATTTTTTAAAACACGTAAAAGACAACAATTGTTATTCTTTTTAAACACACACAAGACAATAATAGTTATTTTAAAAACAGGCACAAGACTCTCGCTATTCTCTGGTTTTACAAAAACCAAGTTACACCAAGATAATATAACCCTGTGGTCATTGTAAGAGGGAAGAGTTTACGTAAGTAGATCCTGAACAGACGTCCGGATACAAGAGTCCAAGAACACATTCAGACCAAACACACAGCAGGCGTGCAGACGTGAGAGAGGCCAGGTGTACGGCTTTGTCCTTGTCAACAAGTCAGGCAAGATGACAAACTCGTTAACATGTGTATTATGTTCTGTCAAAATCAGTATAGTATACACAAGTACGCATACACTAATAAATACCAACACACGCGCGCACGCACGCACACACACACACACACACACACACACACACACACACACATACACACACACACACTGCATAAAAAAGAACAGAAAGCAGTCTTTGTAATCCACAAAATATTTTAAGGGTAGATTTCTGAGTCATAAACAGAGAAAAAAAATTGGTGAACATTGTCCGGCCTGCAGATCGCTTACACTACTTTCGGCAAAAGAAATGACAGCGATCGCTTTCCTTTGACTGCACATACGGTGTGGCCTTGATGGTAACAGGGAAAAGAACCAGAACTGCCTCCTTTAAAGGTGTGGCCTCCGAAGTTCGAACGAATAATTATCTCTTCTAGGTTCTCTTTCAAACAGACACCCTGATCGTTAGGCGTTGTTCTTACGAATTTAAGACGGAAGAATGGCTTTCTAATGGCAGCGTCAACGTATTTTACGCTAAATACATTGTCAGTGAAAAAGAAATTACCTGTTGGGAAGGCGTTTAGAATAATTCGAAAAAAGGTTCCCATTTGGAATACATGTGCACAAGTTGGCACTAAATTGTGGGTGATTGCGGTTTTAGGCAGGACAAATTGATTTGTACTCATAAAAATGGAACGAGTCCTCTCGAAATAGAAAGGAATTAGGCTCTTCCAAACAGCGTGCTGGATAGGTCTATGGGGTACGGACTTGGCGTACGGCTGGTGTCACTGAACAGTCGACTCGTATTCCCACCACACTGTAATTTGTGTTGCGTGATTAGCGCATTATCTGGTCATTAGCCAACGCCTCAAGACATGCTGTATTAAAGTACATGTGTCATTTCTTCATGTATACATATTTTTACATTGTTTTCGATATCTCAAAGTATAAAAAGGTAAGCAATAAGATGCTTACTGTGAAATGATCAAATTCGTGTTTCTGATTTGTGTTTGAAGGTTGGGAATGTGCAACACACCAATGCATTTGGCTTACTTCTGAACAGATATTTCATTAACAATGTACACCTCGTCCTTAATGAGCTTAACCGCTTACTATTCACTATATTGGTGGCTTGAGGGCACCACTGGTAGGTCCTACTTTTTTTCTCTCCCTCGGCTGTCTTTGTCTGTCTGTCTGTCTTGCGTTTTCCCAGCACAAAATGACCGTTATTATGTCGAGCTCAAATGAAATATTTAGTATAGACCTAATAGGAAAACCAAGCTGGACCGCAGAGCGGAAGACTCGTACTCTAAACCTGAAACTAACCTTTGATTAATTCTGTGGTGTTTGAAACTTAGTTTCCTTGCCTTCGGCCCCTGAACTTGTTTTTAGACACATGCCACATCGCTGCTAGTGAGGAATTTTCACAGTAATTCTTGCAGCAAAAGAGCTTCATTTCCGTACTTTTTTCTGTCTGTCTGTTTGTCTTTCTATCTATCTACCTTTTGTCTGGTCATCACACACACACACACACACACACACACACACACACACACACACACACACAC
>NW_004797488.1:573041-574172 GCF_000002075.1 Aplysia californica | reverse complement strand
GTGTGTGTGTAACTCTATTTTTGTATGTTTATGAATGTATTCTATGTACTTTTTATGTGTGTGTGTGTGTGTGTGTGTTTGTGTGTGAGTGTGTGTGTGCGTGTGTGTCTCTTTGAATGTTTGTTCTCTGTGTTAGTGTGCTATATATTTAACATACTACATGTCTTTGTGTGCATATGTGGGACTGCCTGAGTGTGTTTGTGTGTTTGTGTGAGTGTATTTGAGTGTGTATGCGTGTTCATGAGTGCAGGTGTGAATATTTGAGTCTCTGTGCAGACACTAGGATTCAGCCTGTGCATTTGAGAGGGTTTTGTGTGTAAGGATATATTACATGCGTTCCTGGGTGTAGAAAGGTTGGTAAGGGCTAATGGTTTGGGTTTTTTTGGTTGTTGCTGTTGTTATTGTAGTTGTATTTTTGAGGGGGGGGGGGGCTGAGAGGACAAAATGAAAAAAAGAAACAAAGATAATAGGAGTAAGAGATGGAGGGGGGACATATATTGGAGCTGGGTCTTTTGATTGGTCAATTTGGATGACACTGCGGCTAGAGCTGGTGTAATGAGAACTGAGTAATTTGAGCTTCTCCGTTTTTGTTCTTGCTTTTGTTTCATTTGGGCCTTCAGGCAGAAACGTTTTCGTGGCTCCTGTCCGCAGAAGAAGATTGCACAAGGAATGACATTCATCATCATCATCATCCAGTGCCAGATCTGCGACTGACATCGGCGATCATGGTTTTCCATTCTTTCCTTTGCTCGGATGCTCTAAAAAAAGCTACCTTTCCCTGATCTTTCCCTGTTACCCATTTGTTTAGGTTCCCTAAGTATGTTGTTCTGGGCCTACCCCTGCCTCGCTTGCCCTCAATTTTGCTAGTGAGAGCTAGATGTTCAAGACCTTTATGTCTATTCAGGTGTCCCAAAAACTGCATATGTCGTTTCCTGATTGTTTTTAACATTGAGCGTCCCACGTGGGCTTCATCAAGCATTACCTCATTTGATTTCTTTTCCTTCCTTGATACTCTTAGCAGCCACATTTCTGTTGCCTCTATTTTATTTTCACTGTCTTTAGTCATTGTCCAGCATTCACATTCATAAAAGATAAATCAAAATGATTTTGTATCTGTGTGTGTGTGGCGGG
>NW_004797488.1:568947-572611 GCF_000002075.1 Aplysia californica | reverse complement strand
GTGGAAGGAGGGGTTCTTTGTTCAATTTGTCTAGCACACACAATGGTCAATCACAAGCAGGAGACAGTCGTGAACAAGCTATACCACCTTGTCCAAGTAAAGTAAGTGGCGATTAGAAGTTCATCTCTCGTGGAGACGTGTCGAGTGTGTAAAGAGGCATATTTATTACAGACCCCAAAACTCGGTTTCTAACTTACCTTCTTTGTGTTTGTGTGCATGTGCGTGTGTGTGTGTGTGTGTGTGTGTGTATTTGCGTGTGTGAATGTATGTTTCGGCCTGTCTGTCAGACCTATTGTCTGTATGTCTTCTCTCTCTCTCTCTCTCTCTCTCTCTCTCTCTCTCTCTCTCTCTCTCTCTCTCTCTCTCTCTTTCTTTCTTTCTCTCTCTCCATCATTTTTAGTGAGACTTCTGTCTGTCTTGTTGAGATCGTCAAATGGGACAATGTGCTGGGTTCACCGATTTCTTTGTTACGATTCGCGGTTGCGGAACTGCGCCCTGAGTGTAACAGACGTCAGCTGATAAATCAACCTCAAATCACGAGATCTACTTGTAAAGTTAGTTCAATAAATTAAAAGACAACATCTGTCCTGTTTCTATTCTATCAGAGTCTCGAAAACAATCGATAACCCTCGAACCGAGACAAGAGCGAACGAAAACAAAATTAAACACGCTAACGGAAGCTTCCATGAGTAAAGGAAATCGTTCAATTTACTCACAAAACTCGTTTTACTGGTACATCTGGCTTAATTCAGCAATGTGTCACGATACGAAGAATTCATGCGCTCGTCAATTTGGAGGCATATAGAATTCTAAGTATTTGATATAAAGCATGTTCATTTTCGTTTTTAAAAATAAACCTATATATTTTGAACAGAAGTTGAGCCATTTGCGATTGCAGAAGGGAGGGAGGGGGGGGGAGCACTTGGAGTCAGCACATAAGTTAGTGAGAAAATGACCTAAAAGGTTTAGTGACTTGGTTGGGTTCTTTGTGCCTTTCAGGAATAATATTTTTCTGTAAAATCCGCACTGAAGTATGTTTTTAATGGATGTAAAAAGAGTTTTTTTTTAGAAAGAAAAGAAAATGGAACGAAATTGCTCAAGGATAGGAAAAATGTCGGTTTCTCGGACTTCAATATTTGGACGAGCACCTGATTCCCCTATTGTGCAACAGCAATTGTTTCAGTTCGGCTTGAGTCTGACCACAAAGAGTGACAGAATTCCCTCTTCCTAAAGAGGTGCGACTGAGATTTCTATTTCTCTGGATTTTCCATATTTGCACAAAGGTCTGCATTATCATTCTGTTCAATATAATCTTGGGTTAATGTAAGAGGTTTGAATGGGATAAAGTTATCATCCATCGGCAACTGAGAGGCATTTTATGGAACGATTATATCAAAATTGAGGACACTGGAGAAAAAATACCAAATTCTTATCATTTGGTAAGGACATCAATTACTACAGAACACATTTTTTGGAAGCAAAAAAATGCATAATATTATAATCAGCAGTTGTTCTTTTTTAGTTACATAAAAATGATAGAATGGTAAAGTTTTAACACCCCTTCCAACTCTTAGATTACTTTAGAGGCGGGACCTCCGAGTTTAAAAACCATCTCCGACAGGACTGAGCCACTTGGGATTTCTGGTAAAATGACTTTCCCAAGGCGCAACTACGGACCAGGGGGCTCTCGTGGCCTACAGGTTAAGGTGTTGGCCTCTCATTCAAAAGGTCCCGGGTTCGTATCCGGGTAGCGACCGAAAAATTGTCTTCTCTAACTTTGTCTCCTTTCACCTCATTTCCTGCTCTCTAGAAATGTTCTGTCGTCTGCTCTCGTCTCCTCTTTCTGCCCCCACCCCCTCACCTCCTTTGCCCCTTCCTCTGGGCTCCTGATTCTTTCTGCAGCCTTTCTACTGCTACTCCTTCGCTTCTTCTTACTGCTGTCTTTCAGCCACATCCCTGATCTTCTGGTAGATAAGATCTACACCTAGCCTTCTCGGACAAGGGCGAAAAATCTCGGAGGTCCCGTGTGCAAGTTGCGCACGTTAAAGATCCCTTGGTGGTCTAAAATCGATAAGAGTATGCTTCGGCCGCCATCCGGTCAAAATTCAAAATTTCCTACCAACTGAAAATATTAGGTGTGTCCACGCGCTCATAATATGACCTTATGCAGTTGCGAGCGCCGTAAAACACTTAACAAAAACCAAAAGTCGGACCGAGCTGAGGCTCAAACCCCCGAACCAGCAACCTCACAATTACGAGCCCTAGAGCCAAACCACTGAGCTACCGACACCTTAGTTGCTTCTATACATATATAATACATATCTATGTAATACATAGATCTATGATATAAAGTGTTGTTTCATTACGCAAATAAAGGCTCTTTGGGGATTTTGTACCCTCCTTTTTTGCTGCCCTATGTATACAAGATACGTCTTTTTATGAAAAGCAAGAACTTTGCTTTGAAGGGAAGCTTTTGACAAGTACAAAAAAGATGCTTTTGCACTATTGTCGACGGCTCACTACATGATCACAATTCAACAATGCTGCCCATTATTCTAGAAACAAATCGAATAAATAATATGACATTTTAAAGCCAGAGAGATTTGACCAATAAAGCAAGTCCACGGGAGGCGATGCCAAGACTTGCAGAGGTAATATAAGAGCATAATAAGTTGAGACAAATAGGGAAAGTACCTTTATTAAGTGGATAATAATTGTTCCTAATTGTAAACGTATTTCCCTTAGAAAACGCCACAATAGAACTGAGTAAAATATTTAAACAAAAATATTGAGAATGAATCCCCATAAGGTTTGATTTTCAGTCAGAATCACTTTCAGAGACAAAATAATGTCTAGCATTTTCTAACCGTCTATTGCCCACCCTGAAAGCGTACATTAAATCAATCTTTTTGTTTTGGTGCGAGAGCTGGACTCTAAACAAGGGAGAAAATACTGGAGGAAACCGAAATGTGGTTTAAGGAGAAAACTCGGCATCTCATGGACAGCTTTATAAGTAGACATTGAACTTAACTACTTGAGATTTTTTTTTACACCACGAGCATGTGTTGCAATTTCGTCACCCGCGTATTACAATTTCTTCATTGACTTTGCGCACATGTATATAATCATAACAGAAAGTAATGCCTTTAATGGCCAAAATAATGGTAAAAATCGAAGATTACTGTAATGAGATGACTGTTCGTAAACTGCCACTACATGTATAGCACTATGTGGGATTGTCACGTTAGTATGTGCGAGGCCAACAAATCACATGAGGCTTCCCAAATTAGAAATGTTGTAGCCAAGAGAGAAGCCTGCAAGCTGCACACATCCACACGTGGAAATGGAGCTTTTAGTTGCTCAAATTTTGGTTAATTCTTCTCTGCTAGAATTGGTTTCATTAGCTATAGCAGAAGCCAAAAATTATTGTAATCATTTTTCCCAAACACCAATAGCTTCAGAAGTTGCCCTGTTTCTGATTTCTACGCTGAATCCACAGGAATGCGACGAAAATGCAACTGGTTCGACGAAAGTAGAACTACTACGACGAGATTGGAAAAAAAGCTAACAGTTTGCTAATAATAAGGTCATTCTAAAACACCACTTCATTTGCTGGAAAATCATCTATTCCAATAAAAAATAGAGCGGTTGGAATTGGGGGGGG
>NW_004797488.1:561318-562715 GCF_000002075.1 Aplysia californica | reverse complement strand
GAGAGAGAGAGAGAGAGAGAGAGAGAGAGAAGGAGGAGCGGATGGAGAAGGATAGACACATGCATAAATTCTGATTGAGACTCGGACCGAGAAATTTATGGGAGGGGGAGTTGGAGGGGGGGAGAGGTGTCGTCAACCGGTTACACCGGGGAGACAAGAAGACTTGATGGGAAGGTGGTTTTTGTGAATGTCGTTAGACGACTTTGTCCGACCCGCTTTTTGCTTTTGTTTCTACTTTAGTGGGCGGTTGTCGGGTGCTCTGGTGTGGTTTGCTTCTTCTTTCCCATTCAACATCTGTCGTCCTTATCTCTCCTTTTTATGTTTGTTACTCTCTTGCAACACCTCTTATCTTCTGGCGCTCATATGCCTTTATGCAGTTTCGAGCGCCGTAAAACTCTTACTAAAGCTAAAACTATTTCTGCTTCTGCATATAACTAAAACAACACAACTAATTACACCAACAACAATAACCACAGCAACAACAATAACGGCAACAACACAGCAATTAAAGCCCCATTTCGACCCAATATCCATTTTTCTGAGATATCATTGAATATACTCCCATTACACACCCTATCTTTAGGGCGTCAAGAACAATGATCAAAATCAGTATGCTGTTCAAATAACTACTGTTAAAATAATTTCATGATTATATTTTGTTGTTTTATATAAGCCATTTTGAACCGTTTTAACATCTTTTCAGAGAAAAACAGTGGCTAATATGATCAAAATCTGGGGCTTCTCGTGGCCTAAAGGTTAAGGTGTTTGCCTCTCATTCAATAGGTCGCGGGTTCGAATCCGGATCCCCACGGAAAATTTTCCTTTGTAAAATTGTCCCCTTCCACCTTCTTTCCTTCTCTCTGGCAATGTTCTATCACGTGCTGTCGTCTCCACTTTCTGCCCCCACCCTCTCACCTCCTTTGCCACCTCCTCTGGGCTCCTGACTCTTTCTGCACTGTTTTTTACCGCTACTCCTTGGCTCCTTAGTGCTGTCTTTCAGCCACACCCCTGATCTTATGGTAGGAAAGATCTTCACCTAGCCCTCTCGGACAAAGGCCAAATATCTCGGAGGTCACGTGTGCAAATTTTGCGCGTTTAGGATCCCTTGGTGGTCCAAAATCGATAAGAGTAGGCTTCGACCGTCACAAGCTCAGAATTCAAAATTTCCTACTAACTGATGTTTAATGTGACCCGCGCGCTCATATGACCTTATAAAGTTGCGAGCGCCGTAAAACAGAAACAAAAAAATGATAAAAAACTTGGTGGAGTTGGGAAGTAGTTTTTTTTAGGAGAAAAAAGAGTATGGGAATCAAAAATGAAGTAATGTAGATCTAAATGTAATACTTATGGTGGTTTTTTTGTTTGTTTGTTTGTTCTTTTTTTCAGGGCATTGGGGG
>NW_004797488.1:559242-561218 GCF_000002075.1 Aplysia californica | reverse complement strand
TGGGGGGGGTTTAATGCACACCCCCACCAACAAGTAATGCGTTTCTTGACATAATAATATACGACAAATTACTGAACAGTCTTACAGGCATGCTGAACATTAACTGACAAATGCATTTTTTTCTCTTTTTCTTTTTTAGATAGGTGTTTTTACGTCCCCATCGACACATTTAGATCATTTAGGAGGCAGGCCTCTGACCTTGCACTGGCAGAGCCAACATGGGTTGAAAGAGATGCAATATCTCAGCAGAAAGACCGAGATACTCGATTTTAAAAAAATGTCTCTCAACACGGGAATCGAACTCTGGTCTGTTGCGTGCGACAGAGAAGCGCTGCGACACCACAGACGCTAGTAAGAGACACTCCACCAAATCAAAGTCCTACTGAATAAACTTGTCACGCTAACCAAGAAACTGGACGAACATGTACCGCTCTGGCAGAACGATTTACTGCGCGCAGCTGCTTTCCTTCAACCATATCCGTACGCCATAGGGTTATTTTGTACCCCCGGGGTTGTATTCTTCACATTTTAGAATACTTCAAGTGCGAAGACCTTTTTGAAACTTTCAGTATTTCTCAAAAAATCATTTTGACAGACTGCTATGCAAAGCGTACGGATCGGATTAACGAGTACATTACCTCTTTAAAAGTGGTGACACAGAGTTCCCCACGTCGCATGGATACGATTGTAAAACACGACGTTCCGATAGGGTCAAAACGTTGTAGACGTAGCATACACACGTGGTTTGCTCCTTCTATCCTTCAAACATCAAAGGACCGTATCTCTCCTCCTCCTTTTTGTATGTTTTTTTTTAAACCCTCTTGGAACATCTCTACTCTAAGAAACTTATATGACCGAGTTGTGTTGCAAGTGCCCCAAAACTCTTACTAAAACTAAAAGGACACACCTTGGATCAACGTGTCTGATCAGTACAAAATTTTAAAATATGTTATTAAATTTTTCGAACCAATATACACAAATGTTATTACCTGTCCTTTTAAATTTGTATTGAAAAAAAAGACAATTAGAAGAGAAAATGCTGTTTCAATCAAGGCGATATTGTTTCTTTTTTCGAGTGCCCCTTAAATAGTGCTTCTTTTAATTTTTGAAAGAGTTTTCTGGCTCCTGCAACACCATAAGGTCATATTAGTGCAAAAGATTAGAGGTGTTACAAGAGAGTAACAAACACAATAAAGAAGCTGAGAAAAGGACGACAGATGTTGATAGGATGGGAGGAGCAAACCACAGCATAGCACCCGCCAACCACCCACGGGTAGGGTTTTTAACCTGGCAGGGACACGAACTAGCCAAATTGTGTAAAGAAGAGGAGATAATCCACGTGAAACGTCTTCTCTTTTTATGGAACTCAAAGAGAGTCTTAAGAATGCATTTTTCTTGTATTAATTATTTCCAAATTGCTTAAAACTATGCGTCTTAAAAGAATATTGTTTTCTTGTTTTGGGATATCGAGAAAACATTGTCCTTTGTTTGTTTTGTTTTTTGGGTTGTTTTTTTTTTTTAAATTCATTGCAACTTCTACAAAGGATGTGGAACCGTCAGTTACGAATTATTAATTATCGGCATTGCTGAGGTCTGGGGATTGAGTCTACGTGGGGGTTGAACTATTAGTCTCGTTTTTCCTGTGATATTTCCTCTCACACCCTTGTTATTACTTGAGGGGAGGAGGGTGGTGGGTGGGTTTGGTTTTTTTTGTTTTGTTTGTTTTGGGCATTTTTTATGGTCTTGGTTTTTGTGCGTTTTGTGTTTTTGTGAGGGATTTTTGTCAGTTTGTTTGTTTTTTGCGGGTGTCTTGTGGTGTGTTTATTTGAGCCTCTATTGTTGCTTGATTGAGGTTGTTGTTTTTTTCGGGGAGGGGAGGGGGGGGGGGGAGGGCGGCGTGCCTCAGTATTCTGTTTACAAATAAATAGTGAAAATAGTGTATAGCCTAAAACTAAAGGGAAATTGACCTAAAAAAA
>NW_004797488.1:555087-557587 GCF_000002075.1 Aplysia californica | reverse complement strand
GTGTGTACGTGTGTTTGTAATAAAAGGACACTAGGAGGAAGGGGGGATAGGTGAAACTGGTAGTGAGTTTTTGGATACTTGGTTTAATGAGTACGTAAGCCTGGATGAATAGATGGATGACTAAATGGGTAAATGAGTTCAGCGCTGGTGGAAGGATAAATGAAATATATTGAGGAAAAGAAAACTGTAGAAGTGGTGTGGGCCGGTGGATAAAAGGAAGACCAGCGTGGTGTGATGTGATTTGTACGCTGTGTTGACTGGGGAGAAATGGGGTGGGGGGGGGTGATTCTCTTTTTCTTCACTTGTTTATACCGACAAGATGGACGGAAAGACAAACAAACACACAGACTGATCGTAGAAAAGCAGACAGGGAGGCATGAACGCTGATGGGCAGACAGTTAGAAGATTAGAGAGTCAGGCACCGACAGACTCGTAGACGAAGGAGAGAAAATGTCAGAAGAAAGGAGAGAGAAATGTTGCCTTGCAGTTTAAAACAACACAACAAAATGGATGGCCTCATTATATTTTCGGGAACAGGTTATGATTTATTGTTTCATCATCATCATCATCAGTGCCTTTCACCCCTGGCAGGGTATAGGACACATACAAGCTCCTTCAATTTTTCTCTGTCCTGGGCCATCCTTCCTAGCTCGTTCCAAGGGAGCTTCATCTCTTTCATGTCCCTTTCCACACACCTTCTCCATTTTTAATTGTTTACGCCCCCCAACCCCCCCCCCCCCCACCCCACACACAAATTTAGATCATTTAGCAAGAGGGCTGCTAAGACCATGACTGGCAATGCCAATCTAAGCTGAGAAGGATACAGCATCCAAGCAGTAAGATGGGGATGCCAGAATAAAGAACGTTTTCTTTCGGTAATCAAACACAAATCCGTTACCTGCAGCGTCAGATGGCTTAATTAATCGCTTTCTCACAGACGCTGGTGGAACTGATTATGGTAACAAAGACTTTAAAAAGAAGTAGGAAGAGAATATCATGATACCCGATGAAAACGCCATCAGCAAACCAAGAGTAAAACCAAGTCCTTTTTTAAAGCGAAGTTTAAAGAGAGAGTATGAATAAAATAAGAAAAAATGTAAACAATATTCTATATTTGTCAAAGGTCACACACAAATTAAATATCGATTCATCCATATTTGGAACCAGGATACAAACACCAGAGAGCTGAAGTCCAAATGAATCAGTCTTCAGTGGAGAAAGCTCTAAATGGCGACAGCTGACGTCGCTATTGACAGGGCAAAAGACGGAAAGAAGATTTCGAAAAACCAAAAATGCCAAAAAAAGGAAACAAAAAAAGAGAACACGCAGGATTGGGAATAAAATAAAGAAACGGGTCAGGTTTGTTTTTTTTCAGAACCGAAATGTTCAACGCACGACGCACGTCCATTTTTTACAAACCATTTTTTCCCTCGATTTGTTCTATATTTGGACTCTTCTTCTTCTTCTTCTTCTTCTTCTTCTTCTTCTTCTTCTTCTTCTTCTTCTCCTCCTTCTTCTTCTTCTTCTTCTTCTTCTTCTTCTTCTTCTTTTTCTTCTTCTTGTTCTTCTTCTATTATGAGGATACTGATGAGAATGCTTGTGGTGGTGGTGATGGTGGTAAAATAGTGTAATAGTATGCTTTGTGGTGGTAGTACTAACGCTATACTTTCATTAACGGATATTATTATTATTACTATTATTATTTTTATATTATTATTGTTATTGTTACTAGTATTATTACCGTTGTTGTTGTAGCAGCAGGAGGAGCAGCAGCAGCTGTAATAGTAGTAGTAGTAGTAGTAGTAGTAGTAGTAGTAGTAGTAGTAGTAGTAGTAGTAGTAGTAGTAGTAGTAGTAGTAAGAGGAGGAGGAGGAATCTTTTTATCAATATTATTGTTGTTGTTGATGATGATGATGATGATTTTATTTATAGTTATCATCATTATCATCATTAACACTCTGGTAGTTCAATCATTGTCACTTTTACTGGTTATGCTAATTGCCTCTGCGCCTACTTTCTATTCAATGCAATGTAAATGATTATTTGGCTTTTTTGTTATTGTAATGTGCCTTGTCTGATATTGCCCAACTTGTTGACAGTGTCAGTTTGGGCTGGGATCGGTGTGCGTTTGTGAGGAGGGGGTGCGGTCGTTTGAGTGCGTGTATGTGTGTGTGTGTGTGTGTGTGTGTGTGTGTGTGTGTGTGTGTGTGTGTGTTTTATTCGTTTTAATGTGTGTATGTGTACATGTGTGTGTGTGTGTGTGTGTGTGTGTGTGTGTGTGTGTCCGCCGCAATGTGGATGTCTAGAGTTCGAGCACGCATGCTGTGAGAGTGGGAGTGTTTCGGGAGACTTTCGATGAAACATGTGTTTTTTTACAGAAATAGGATGGATGTCACAAAACGTAACATGAACAAAATATATAAGCCAACCAAAACCCAAAACTCTAAAATAGACGAATCCGTGTGTTGATTTTGACTGTGTTATTTCCCCCTACCCTTTC
>NW_004797488.1:553368-554851 GCF_000002075.1 Aplysia californica | reverse complement strand
GGGGGGTTACGGAGAGTCTTCGTTTGTTAGCTGTTTTTCTTAAAGGAAAATGGCTGGATTTTACTACAGTGGTTTTGGGGCTGCTATGGAGAGGTGGCCGCTGAGGCAGGTTCGACTATATTTAGTCAACCTTTTGGCTATCCACGGACTATATTATCCCCCAAAAGCCAACAACACACATTGAAGGTACTCACAGACTGGCGATGTCACGGACGTTATCCATAAATCTCCAAGCGGACTCACAAACAATCCGAGAAGAGAGCTTGCATGTCCTTGTTCGTGAAAGGCACGGTTCAAAGCCTGAACAATTACTGTTCACTCCCAAACAAGAAAGATACCGAAAGAATCAATCTGGATTTTCGTACGAACTGTTGATAAAAATTTCCCGCGACTTTCCGAGTAATTCAATGGCACTTTTTATCCAGTTATATCAAATGATGCTGTTGGGATTCGTACACTTGGTGAAACGTGGAACTAGTTCGGGTCAACGTGATCGAAGAGAAGATAAGGAAACCAGACTAGTCAGAGAAACTACAGTCATTATCTACGACTGCCACCTATTGTCGAGGAGAAAAGAAGTCGTTTTTTACAGGAGGCCGTATTACACGGTGTAATTAGAATGTTTAAAAAATGCGCTTGGGACAAAATTGGAAGTGGCAGATTGTCCAGGTGATCGTCTTATAAAGGTGGGCGTTAAGCAGGTTCTGATGTTTTAAATACCAGCAAAAAAACGAACGTTAATGTATAATGCTGATAACGTGCCATCGTTGTCATACTCTCAGTGTTAGCTCCGGCGGTATCACGCCGGACTACTGAGCGGATGGCCCTGGTTCTAATCCCAGACTGAGAGGGTTTTTTTAACCCGGGTCGTTTTGTGGACTTTTTAAGCCTCTCAACCCATTTGGATCGTAGATGGGCTTTAAATTCGGAGGCCCCGCCCTTTAGATAACCTAATAGTGTTGATAGGGGTGTTAAAGCCATACACTTACAGTCACACTGGTAACGCCATTGCGATATAAAAGCAAATAAAGGCTAACAATATAATGTATTTTGGGCTTTTTCTTGTCAGAAATAACGATTCCGAGCAGGAAAGACCAAATTGTAATTGTATCTTAATAAATTGGGAAGCATCTAGATCTATTTTGCCCCCATAATTAGGTTCTCGATGTCAGACGTTAGTTGTTGTGAGTTGCTCGTAAAACACTAACACTCCCTGACGTGTAGATGAGATGTTGACCCTGCCTGACCCAAGGGACCCGAGAATGCAACAGGTGTCGATCTAAACAAAGTTAAGTCATGCGGCTGACGCATGTCGAGGGAGAAAAAAAAAGTGGCGTATCTCAAACTACGATATTTCTTTTAGCATTATACTTTGAGTTATTATGATGATAGTGCACACTACAAGTAACACCTTTTGTGAGAGCTGAGTAAGCCCTGTCGGTGCTTTTTCGGTAGCCCCATTATGGTAAAATTCGGGGGGGGG
>NW_004797488.1:550789-552335 GCF_000002075.1 Aplysia californica | reverse complement strand
GGGAAGGTCGGTAAAATACAACCTCCCCCCCCCCCGACAACACACTTCTTGTTGGAGTGAAACGGGTCTATTTATCCCCTCTTTCCTTTCCTCATCCCTGCCATCTGAAGGTTGTGGGTGGGGGAGGAAAGGACTCGGGGTGTGGAGGAACAGGAGTAAAATCGCCTTATAATTATGACATAGTGCGCCGGGCGTTTATATTCTACTCTGTATCTCTGTACTCTCATTTCATTATTACTAGCCCATTTGTCATGGAAAGGAAAAAGTAAAAATAAACGAGTCTCGGGCAGACAGAGACAAACTATTATGATCTGAGATATGACGTGACTATGCTGTTATGCTGTTCCCAATCACTGAAGAGTTGAGGATTTAAGTCAAATACTGTATTAAAATAACACACGCAAGGGCAACGTAATCCAAGTCCTTTGAAACTTTGAAACACATAATATTTTTTTCCTATTTTATTAACATTACACACGACAAAAAAACCTAAACCAAGTCCTTATCAAACTCTATATCAAATTTTGACTCAGGCGTCAGTCCTAATAGACGTTCGTTAAACAATTTTCGATCACTTTTCAGTTCGTACTAAATCGAAATAATTTTCGTGTCAAATAACCGTATATACCACTGTAAATAGATCGACTACTCGCTTGTCAAAATGGCCTATGTCGGAGTATTGCACTAAGCAATCGATGAGAAATCAAACAGTAATTCTCTTGTCAATTCTGCAAAAAAAGATAAATCATTTTCCATCCAAACAAAACCTAAATCATATTCTAATCCAATTAACATGCCTGTATTCTGCAAAACATGTCAATTACAAAAACAAAAATAAAATTCCCCGACGGATAGATGGCCTTTCCTTTTCGCAATAAACAAATAAATATAAGCCTGAACTATTCAGATTGAAAACAAAAACAAAACCAGAATCCCGCGTCTGTCAAAACAAAACAGCAAAACTTCACGATTTAATCAAAATGACGAAATATTTCTGTACTTATAACCTATAACTCGTTACCCCATTTGAAAAGTTCACAACATTATTACCATAGTTAGAAAACATACTGTCTGATTCCAGGTGTGTCTGATTAGCGGGAGGTTACAAAGCCGATGTTCGCCTTAGATTGGAGACATAGGTCACAATTAGTACTGCATAGCATAGTTTTACCTGAACATATTAACCCGCACTGGTTTCAATTGAAAGGTCGGAGAGAGGTGTTTACCACATACATTTATACATTATGTGTAAAACTTATTGTATAGCCTATTGTGTTTGTCTTAATTTATGCATCAATTTATTTACCATATCTTAAACACTGATTTGTACATTTTGTTGAGTGGCATTAATATGCTGCCACTTCATGAAATTGTAATGCTACTAGCACTATTTATTACTGCTCTCACTGATGATTATATTATCAATGAGGACGACAGAGTGATGGGCTGCTACGTGTGATGTTGGTGATGATGATGATGATGATGATGATGATGATGATGATGATGATGATGATGATGATGATGATGATGATGAGGAAGAGGAGGA
>NW_004797488.1:547052-548178 GCF_000002075.1 Aplysia californica | reverse complement strand
ACACACACACACACACACACACACACACTGATCAGGCACATACAAACAAGTCCTATGCCCAAAGGAAGTGCTTATGTTACCAAATAACGAAGTCCCTCAATCGCAGTAGCAAACATGTGGTCATGGGCAAATATTTTTGTTCAAACAGGAGAGTTTAATTTTTATTTATTGCATTAGGTCGTATATCATTCTCACAATATTTCGTATTAAAAGTTTTATAATAAATGCATGAATCATTAAATAATTAGATAACTAAATAATTAAATGATTAAATAATTCGATAAAATAAATAAATAAATAAATAAATAACACTTTATTTATCCCCTTGTCGAAATTTCGATTGAAATGGTAAATATACATAAACAAGTACATAATATACATGCAAAGAATACCGAACACACAATATTGCTCCAAGAACAAATTTACCAACGTGTCATTGCAGGTTGCAATTACAATAAAAACCAAAAACTAGGAAGTTCCTAGTTTTTGATAAAATGCCTGTGTTCATATTCTCCAAAAAAAAAGTAAATATATAAATTTAAAAAACCACCTAGCACAACTCGCCAGAGAAGACCACACAGCTCGTACTTATGTCATTTTCCCACTATGCCTGCCTTTTATCCAATTAAAATCTCATGATCAAACAAATATTGGAATATATAGGCCTACGGCTATTCTTTGGTCTGCAGTCCCCCACAGAACTGTTTTTTAGGGCAGAGAAACTGCTCACAATACCTGAGTGAAGGAAAATGGATTGCAAACATAAAGCAGGAACGTTTAAGCCGTTGAGATCAATGGGCACTACGGATATTATTCTTTTCTCAATGAGGGGATCTAAAAGCCTCTTATCGTTTCAATGGCAACGCCTGTTATTCTCATCATGGTTGTAGGAGCGTGCTATTTTTAGATGCAAAATATCTCTTTCCGTTATGAAGTGTGCGCATTACATCATTTTGTTGAAACCGAATGAGGTCGACGCGTTTACCGTTGAACTGTTCAACGTCAAAATACGCTTCCAACAATCCTGCAATTCTGCTTAAGCGGATTTTTTTTTTTCGATTACGTTTCCATGTGTGGACACCTCTCTGCTCTCCTTTTTTGCTCGCGGGGGGGGGGGGGGGGGGGG
>NW_004797488.1:545710-546952 GCF_000002075.1 Aplysia californica | reverse complement strand
GGGGGGGGGGGGGTGTAGAAAACAAAAACACCGGAAAAAATAGCAATAGAAGTGTATGTGAGTCTTGCATTTTGAATTCAAAGGTTTGATCATATGGGTATTTTTTTCCCTCAAGTTAAGAAACATCCTAATTAAGTACACCCTAACCAATTATTTATTAAAAAGAAACTGACAATGTCAAATAATGCTTTCATCGCCTTCATCGAAAAATATTTCCCTTGGATCGAACCAAAGAATGAAGTCCAACAAAAGAGCTCCATAAGAAACTTAAGTGCGACATGTTGAAAAGTTTTGTTTTATTATTTTTTCGTTGTTGTTGATTGTTTTGTTTTTTTTTCAGCTAAGGCTCGGAAAAAGAGCGCGTCATTTTTTAAAAGCTTTCATCAGAAATGCGGTATTGATTAATAGGAGGAGAATCCCTGAATGGGGCGAGAGCTGAATAATGTCGTGAGAAAAAGTAATTTAGCCTCGACAATAACCAAGACTACTAGTCATGGCCCTCAAATTAGGGGCTCCGAAAGAGTGCAATAAATAAACATCAGCATTTCTAGTGAGAAAATATTATTTATTGTTTTTGACCTTATGATTGTTTGCTCGTGTCATATATTACTATATTGCTCTTCTTAATCTCAACTTTCTGTTTTCCTTATCTTTACACAGTTATTTCTCTAGTGTCTACCTTATGAGGATTTTACTTAAATTCAGAAAATACATAATAATATGTGGACACAACTCCTTTTGATGGTGTGTTTTAGCGGGGAGACTTTCTTAATTGTTCTTTACTCCAATCTTTTTATGCACTGTTAAAAAATACATGCCCTCTTTTTTATTCGTCTTAACAAGATGAAGTTAATGAGATTAACAGTAATTTCTGAGGGAGGGGGGGGGGGTGTTTTGTTTTACTTTTTGTTTTTGTTTTCTTTAACTTTGCTTCATAGCGTGACAAAGTACATGAATATAAATATATAATTATGTTGTTGTTAATTAAACTCAACATTGTTTCTAGGATTTAGGTTTGCATGTGATGTCCAAAAACAGGAAATATTTTTTACTTGTGGTTTATTACCATAGGTCATGTTCTTTGTGGCTTGTAAGGGGCAGTGTCGCAGGAGGTCACGTGGTACATTTAGCAGTCTTTCCTATTTTCTTTTAAGTTTGTTTTCTCAATGTGCTCTCTTTATCCTTTTCGTTTTTGTTTTAGTAAGGTTTTACGGCGCTCGCAAGAGCATAAGGTCATATAAG
>NW_004797488.1:542802-544500 GCF_000002075.1 Aplysia californica | reverse complement strand
ATAGATAGATAGATAGATAGATAGATAGATAGATAGATAGATAGATAGATAGATAGATAGATAGATAGATAGATAGATAGATAGATGGATAGAACAATCACAAATACCACGCCAACCATGGACTTAACAATAATAATAAATGCGTTCATTGTCGTTTTGCTTAGGAGCTGTTGGTTTTGTTGTTTAGTGCCCGACCCCTTTGAGCATCGACTTTATTATATTTTTGACATAATTATCTGTCATTTCATCCCAAGTATCACAGAGAGTTGCAAACAAAGGATCTGAAATGGGAGAAAAGTCGCTTTTCTTCAGTTGTTGTTTCATGGGATTTCTCATAGATCAACATGAAGAATTCATATCAGGGCTATTTATTTCTGACCACTCCAACATTGATTTGGTTTGACTTTCAAAGAAAACTTTGCTTTGGGTCTGTGATAAAGTGCTTTACTATGCATGTGGATGTCTACTTGAATGACACCATGACAAAAATAAGGGCAAGACATGACGTTCCAGCACTTGCGCGATGTAGTCCACTAAACCAAGCCATCCTGTGATTCTTACAAGGGCAGTTTTGTTCATTCCACCCCAGTCCACCCAAAACAATGGCAGTTCCATGGCCTCTGTTCCCCACTGATAGATGATTATGTCCAACATTTAATTAGCGCAGTCCATGGGCAAAAAACGGTTTCGTGTTTTACACAAAACCAACTGCTTCTGAACGAAAACAAAATAAATATTAATGAGCTCAAGTGGATTTTTCGCGTGGTATTTGTAACTGCTGTGTTTTACAATCTGTTTGAAAATATCACCAGAAGATGCTGTTAATTGCAGAGACAACAATATTCTCTTTTCATTTTATATTTAATACTTATCCATTCCGCCAATGTTTATACATCCCAATATACGCGCACACACACGTTTACGTTTCTTTGATTTCGCACAATTTTGCCAAGCCTGATTTTTTAAGGTCAATTTTGAATGACAATATCTCGGGCGTCTGATAACATAGATGAAATATTAACGGGTCACATGATGCAGTATTTATTTAGTTGTAAATTATATTCTGCATGAATGGGCGCGCGCGCGATTCGAATCCCGAAAGCGGCCCGACGTTGTGTCCTTGGGAAAGGCACTTGACACGAATGTTCCTCTCTCCACCCAGGTGAGAAAGGGTACCGGTACCCAGCAACAAACAGCGAGAGATCTTGTCAGTTTGTTTGTGCTTTAGCGCATGTTATTCTTATCTTGCAGAGAAATGAAGAAGTAAGAGCAGCTGTCGGCACTGAGTCCTGCCTGCGTTACATAGAAAGACAGAGGATAAAATGGTTTGGCCACCTGTTACGCATGTCACCTGACCAGCCAGCCTCAAGAACCTACAACACCAAGCACTCAGGCTATAAAGGAAGAGGAAGGCCACACAAAAGGTGGATCGAGTGTGTCAAGGAAACCCTTAAAAAACAACAACATAATATCACGACTGAAAGAGCTGCGGAGCTGGCCTACCATAGAAAACTGCATCTCCCCTCGACGCTTAACGGCAACAGAGGATAAAAAGTAAAAGTAAAGTATTCTTATCTTGCACTGTAAGCTTCCCTGGAAGCTGAAAACATTTCTGAAGGTCTTGAGCATGCAGAAGAGAATGATGCTTTATATAAATGTGTGTGTGTGTGTGTGTGTGTGTGTGTGTGTGTGTGTGTG
>NW_004797488.1:537424-539868 GCF_000002075.1 Aplysia californica | reverse complement strand
CATGGCGAAGATATAGATCAATTGTCAAAATTTTTAACTTTCCGCTTTAGCATTTTAGTCTGCTTTTCTATGTTTTCATTTGAGACCCCAGTTCGATCCCGAGTGGGAAGAATTATAATCGAGTTTTTCAGTCTTTCTCTGGGATATGGTATGTTCTTATCCCTCCCAGCCCGGGTTAGCCTTGACAGGCAGGACCGGAAGCCCGCCACCTAAATAATCTAACTTGTGTCAATCAGGGTGTAAAACCACCTACATTTACCCTCCTCACCCTCCCACAAAAAATTATCAGTCACTGGCTTGGAAAACAAACGTACTCTTTCCAGGCGCAGTATCTTTTCGGAGACGGCTAAGACGGAAATAGACCAATCAAAACACTTTGTGCCTCTAGACCAAGTAGAAAAATCTTGGGGATTACATAGGGGCATGCCCCCTGTTATAACCCATAGTTTGATATTTTGCCGTTAAGTTTGAGATTTTCTTGAAAATAATTGATTTGCGACAGTTTTAGTGGCTATATTGCGTGATCTGCAGCAAATAATACGCAGTTTGACACCCCCCCCCCAAAAAAAAAAAGCAGTGCATCTGTGTACGGGAGTGCGTCTCCGAATGTTTCCGGGGTGCTCGTCTTGTCTGTCCCTGCACACTTACTCTAGCTCCAGGCAATGGCTGACTGCCTCATCCCTGATGGTAGTCCTATATTTGCCAGTTGGTCTACCTATGCTTCTTTTTCCATTTGGTCTCTAGTATTATGAAGGATAGGACAATCGTATCTCCAGCTTTCTCGAAACATGTCCCAAATATATCCATCTTCCTCTTTGTTATGGCCTTACTGATACCTTTAACCACGGCTCTTTTCAACACTTCGTTATTTGAGACAAATTGATTCCATTTTTTTTTCATGATATTTTTTGTAAGCATTTTTTGGTGCAAGTTTTGTTTGACAGCCGTGAACAGAAAAATAAATCAAGAAACAAGCATGTCCAGTAAACTCGGCAAAAGAAAAACAAAGCGAAACAAGAGTAGGTGCCATGACATCATCCGCTGAGTAAATTCTGCCCTAGAGATGAAGTTGTTCTCCAATCTGCGCGCCCACAATAACAATATCATCCTCCAACTCCTACACAATCTAGGCTTTTTACTTCTTGAAAAAGACATGGGCAAATAAAAAAAATCAACAAAAATAGCCCCCCCCCCCCACCTCCAAATGGCTAACAGCTCATTCTTATCTGTTAAGGGAGGTCAAGTGGTCTGCAGACACTGCTTTTAAAAAGTCAAGTAACGTAGAGTGGAGATGAGTGACTGTTGTAGGGTGGCTCAATGCTAGACGCATTAACCCGGCGTCAGAAGAGTACGTTTCAAACAAAGATTGTTTTTTGAGACTTAATTATATTGTGTGCAGAAACTAGGTCTTATCTGATCATTTCCATTTCTTTCTGTCCTATGTTATAATAAAAGGTGTAGAGAGCATAGAGCATGCTGTCGCTAAATCCATTTAATATTATTATTATTATCATCATCATCATCGTTGTCATCATCATCATCATCATCGTCATCATCATCATCATCATCATCATCATCATCATCATCATCATCATCATCATCATCATCATCATCATCATCATCGGGTTTTAGGAACAAAGTCCTTATCCTCCTTCTCCTTATCCTCCATATTCTCCACCTCCACTTCCCCATCTTCCTCCCCCTCTTCTTTCTCTTCTCACTCCGCCTCCTCCTTCTCCTCCACTTAGCAATAATCAACAGTCTCCTTTCTATATTCCCATCTCGTTCTTCGCAAAGAATTTATCAATTCTATTTGTCTGATACCACCGATGCCCAGAATAATCCTTCAGGAGAATGGTACCCTTTTCAGTAATCGTTTCTAAATCCTCATACAACTCCCCCAGCCTACCTCCCCTCTCACCATGTTTTTTATTCTTTCATATCAAATCCCCCCTCCCCTCCCCTAAACCTGTCATCAAGCTGTCTAGCATTTCAGTACCATGAAAAAGTAGAAAACTATTCCGGACAACAAAATCAATGTCGTATTGTCCTTTCCACGCTTTCTTTCCTTGTCGCTGACAATGTTCCAGCGTCTGCAATGTAGCTGTCAGGCGCTTCGCTGTCACACTCAAGAGAACCGAGGTTTTATGGAGTGTCTCTCTTTCTGCTGGGATGTTGTATCATTCTTAGTCCGGGTTGGCCTGATACGTAGAGTCGGAAGCCCGTATCCTTAAGTACCTAAATTGTGTTGATGAGGGTGTAAAAACACCTATGTAATGTACATTTACATACTGACCAATGCACGAGCTGGCAGCGGAGAGAAGAATTAGTAGATTGTGCTTGTGAGTGCTTTAGATATCAGTCGAACATAATATTTACTATTCCCCCTTATCTTCTTCTTCTTCTTCTTCTTCTTCTTCTTCTTCTTCTTCTTCTTCTTCTTC
>NW_004797488.1:534967-536478 GCF_000002075.1 Aplysia californica | reverse complement strand
TCTCTCTATCTATCTCTCTCTTTTTTTCTTTCTCTCTCTCTCTCTCTCTCTCTCTCTCTCTCTCTCTCTCAAATGCTCTTAACATATCTCCAAGTACCGAAACAGGGTATTATCCAAATCAATGGAATTAATTTCACCATTGTCACAAGCAGAGCTAGTTATTCCGACGTCTTATGGACACACACCAGAAAGCTGAGGCAGATCCCACAAAGACGCATGTGTGTGTCACGACGCAGTGGAATCAGGCGCTCGTCAGTTTTTGGGTGTATAAAGTTATTGTATAATCTTAAAGTGTATTCATTTGTCTGGATTTTGACTGGAAACATCCCCATCTATTTTGAAGAGAAGTTCAGATATATTTTGAGATTGAAGGTGGTGGCGGTCGCTTTTCGAAGGTTAATAAGAGAAACAAATTTTAATGGCTGGCAAATTTTGGTGTTTTCTGAAACCTGAGAGTAGATTTTATCTGTAAACTGCAAATTTAATTATTAAAGTTTTAAATTACCACCACCGCCCCCCCCCCCCAACACACACACACACACTTTTTGATCAACGTATATAGTTTAAAAAATCAATGCAGGAAGCTGTTCTTAAATGTACATAAAAGATGAGGTGTTGAGCTCAAAACAAAGAAAATGATGAAAAAAACCTAAGCATACAGGAAGTAAAATAAATATCGGGTTTTTTCGATTTCATTAGTTTTACCGAGCGCCTGATTTCAACCCGATGCACAGTGTGTTGGACAACTCTCAACCACACGACTGGTCAAAAGGTCCGCTGGAGGAGGTATTGTGTCTGGACAACACAGGTTGGGAAAACGACAGGAAGGCAGGCGGGGCTGATTTTGCTGAAGTTTAGTAGGTTTTTATTATAACTGTAAACAACCCAGTAATGCTGTGAGTCAGCTGAACTAGCGTGCCGTTTACGAGACCTACGAGTATATATCTACTCGTAGTAATACACCCCTTTTTTTATGAGTTCAGTCTGCATTTCAAAGCGTGAGAGGTGGGTACCATATCGAAACTTAATATGCGACGGTATTGGTGTTACAGCCATCCATCACTGTAACACTATTTTAAGAGACAGGACCTCCGATATAGTGACCACCATCGACACAGCCAAGTGGGAGAAGGAGAAACATTCTGGCCACCAATCGTAATAGTGAGTGGTTGGTGGATGCTCTGGTGTGGTTTGCACCCTCTTTCCTATAAAAAATGTTTCACCCTTACCTCTCCTCCTTCTTTTCTTTTATATTAGTCTAACAATTGTAATCTTCGTCACTTATCTTATTATGATCTATTTATGTTGCAAGTGCTGCAAAACGTTTACTAAAACTATAACTGAGACAAAACCTTTCAGTCAATGTCCTATGTCTGTGGACTGGACTGACCCACGGCCGGGCCTTCGCTCCAGATCCTCCCTGGAGCCTTGCTCAAACACGTCTCTGGCTGTCGTCTCTACGCCTATTGGGACTCGCGTCTAGTAAGGGTGAGTGAGAGGATGAGGAAGGG
>NW_004797488.1:533652-534867 GCF_000002075.1 Aplysia californica | reverse complement strand
GGTTTGGGGTGCGGGGCGGGGGGTGTCTTTAAATCCTGGGATTGACGAGGGATGTTGGCGAAATGAGAGCAGCGTGGAGCAAACTCGCTCCGCTATCGTGTTAGATTAGAGATTTAGAGTGTTTAAGTTGTGCGCACGAGAAAAGAACGAGGCTAGCTACCTCAAATACATGAAGCTGGCCAGTTTTATCAAAGCGCCAGGGTTCCATTCCGGAGTAGTGAGCGTATATCATAATGACTGAACAAACCGTGTTTTCTTTCATTTTTCTTTTCTTTTCTTTTTTTTTTTTTTTTTTTTGGGGGGGGGGGTAATTCACACTCAAGTTTAATTAAACGTTACTTTGAAACTTACTCCTTTTTGGATATGGACGAGGTACCGAATCTGGTCTCTCCAGTTCTTCGCTCATTTCTCTCCTCAGAAATTTTAATTAATTCCAAAAGCGGTCCTTTTCCTATGTCAAGTGGTTCAACCATCTGGTGACTATGTTGTCAAATCAACTAGCTGCCCGAGCTTACTGCTCAAACGAGGTACAAGGGAAGGGATAGATCTCTCAAACTTTGGTTGGAAGGCGTTAAAGTGATCCTCCGAAAGAATAATAATATATTAACAATGGAAATCACCTACATAGTGCTTGTTTGATTAAAAATTGTATCTGCTCCCCTCTGCATCTTTTCTTTTCTTTTCTTTTTTTTTTTTTTGGGGGGGGGGTGCTTAATTGTGCTAGCAACTGCATATGGTCATATGAGCGCGCGAGAAACATAATATTTAGAAACATGTTTAGTTTGGTAGACATTAATTTTGAATATTCCCCGGTCTGCGGCCGAAGCCTACTCGTATCGATTTTAGGACCACCAACTGATCTTTAACGTGCACAACTTGCACAAGGGATCTCCGAGATTTTTTCACCCTTACCCAAGAATGCTAGGTTTTAGATCTTACCTACTACCCTAATATGAAAGATAGCAGTAAGGAGCCAAGGAGCAGCAGTAGAAAGGAAGCAGAAAGAGTCAGGAGTCCAGAGGAGGAGGTAAAGGGGGGCGGCAGAAATTGAAGGCTAAAACAGACGACAGGACATAATTAGAAAGCAGGAAAGGAGATTAAAAGAATTTTTTTGAGAATAAAAATTTCCGTCGCTGCCTGCGCTGTCAGGATCCCAACCTAGGACCTAATGAATGAGAGACGAGCACCATAAACTCTAGACCACGAGCGCGCCAA
>NW_004797488.1:531599-533552 GCF_000002075.1 Aplysia californica | reverse complement strand
CTTTTCGACATCTAACGATGGAAGACAAAGTATAAAATAAAAGTAAAGTAAGCCAATTGCCTCTCCTTTTTTTTTCAAAGACAAACAAAAAATTGGAGAGGACCAAGTTTGGCAGTGGTTGGTTAATATTAGTACCTTACTGGCTAATATGATTTTTTGTTTGATTGTTTTGTGGCAGTAATTATCCGCCGTCGGCTTGCTAGACCAGTTATCACCTCAATATTCATACCAACATTATGTTATCAGTGCCAGACCTGGACTTTAAGCAAAACCCATGAAAGCAAAATCACCGCATGCGAAATGACGTCTCTCTGCAAAATACTTAGATCTAACATCACAAGACGAAACAGGCAGAGAAATGAAGAGGTAAGAGCAGCAGTAGAGCAGCTATCGGCACTGAGTCCTGCCTGCGTTGGATAGAAAGACAGGATAAAATGGTTTGGCCACCTTTTCCGCATGTCACCTGTCAGCCAGCCTCGAGAGCCTACAACACCAAGCACTCAGGCTATAAAGGAAGAGGAAGGCCACGCAAAAGGTGAATAGAGGGTGTCAAGGAAACCCTAAGAAAACATAACATCACAATTGAAATAGCTGCGGAGCTGGCCTATCATAGAAAACTGCATCTCCCCTCGACGATTAACGGCAACAGAGGATGAAAAAGTAAAAGTAAAGTAGGTACCAATATGAATTTTGGGCTGTCTCAGTTCAGGTGAGAGTTGATGATTGACTGCGCTTGCTTCCTGGTATCACGTTTCGATCTATCTGTGCAGTTTGCAGTTATGGGTTAAAATGCTTAAGTGTTTAGATTCACTGGCATGCTTCAGTTGGGATATTGTGATATCAATCTTCAGTTTTTTAAGAGTTTCTTGTAATCAGAACCTTAATCTTGCTGACATTTATTTTCGTAATATGATATTATATCGTACAGTAAATGGTACGTCTCATGGTTCCCTATTTATTATCACTTGATTGTCTTCCAACAATACCTCCTTTAGTTCGTCAGGATCTTGGTTTGTTTGAGTAAAGAGAAGCACATCCACGCAATAATGGTCATTTTGTGATGGGAAGAAGTAAGACAGACGAATAGAAGCAATAGAGGGAAAATGAAGAAGTAGGACTTTCCAGAGGTCCCCTCCAACCACCCACTCTCAGGTAAGGTGTGGGTTGATAATTGACTGCGTTTGCTTTGTGGCATTGCGTTTTGATTTTTCTGTCCAGTTTGCTATTACGGCCAATGTGTTTGCATTATCTGCCTTGGTTCAGTTGGGATCCTTTGATATTGATCTCCAGTGAATGCTTTAAGTTTCCTATTGATTCTGAGAACTTCAGTTTAGCTGACACAAATGTTCATATTGTATTTCGTATAGCAAGTACAGAGCCTTACTGATCATTGTTTGTCATCACCTGATTGTATTCCAACAATACTTCATTGAGTGCGTAAGGATTTGAAATTCTTTGAGTAAAGAGAAGCACATCCACACAATAATGGTCATTTTGTGCTTGGAAAAAGTAAGACAGACAGAAGCAACAGAGGGAAAGTAAAGAAGTAAGACCTAACAGTGACGCCCTATGAACACACGTCGAATGGTACTGGGAATAAGTCAGATGTGCCATTCATGGTACTGACTGCGCTCCTGCTGTTACTTTTAATGGGTCTGATGTTGTTGCCTTAGCGCGAGATGTACAATCGGTTACCTCTGAGACGACAGAACGCAGACCGTAGACCGAAGAAAAATAGCACGACTTGCAAAAACTCACATTTTATAGTGCTTTTAAAACGCGATTTCCCAGTCACGACCAAACTGAGATGTCACGACTAAAATCTTGTGAATATCGATCGTGTTACCTGACGATCATTTGAGGGGCATTATGGTTAGATCAAGAACTCCTAAAAATGAGAAAATCGAAGAATTCGATGATTTCCAGCCCGTTGGACATTTTTCTCATGGGGGA
>NW_004797488.1:529080-530590 GCF_000002075.1 Aplysia californica | reverse complement strand
CTCCGCCTTCTCTCTCCCCTCTCTCTCTCTATCTCTCTCTCTCTCTCTCTCTCTCTCTCTCTCTCTCTCTCTCCCTGTCTCTCCCGCCTCTCTCTCTCTCTTTTTGATTTGCAAAAATTCTCGTTTGGAAAACAATCTTTGTTTTCCGGTCGCACCCTGCTGTTCTGGCAGCCGCCGAAATCCGTCACTAAGTAAGTACCCTGTAATGTGTAATGTGACATTTCACTTCCGACTTCGCGTCAAGGAAAGGGAATATAGAAAAAGGTGTGAGAAGGGGGGAGGGGAGGGGTCGGTGATAGGCCTACAATGGGATCGGATGAGAGATTCTAGTGTTTCGACTCCGGGCTCAACGGTTAACTCCATTTTGTTTGTTTGTTAGAGGAAAGACCAGTACATCGACACAATAATGCCATTTATTGCTGGGAAAGGAAAGACTTTAAGACATACAGACAGAAACAACAGAGGGAAAGTAGAGAAAACCTACCAGTAGCGCCCTCTAACCATCCGTTGTCTTTGCTTCCGGCTGCAGACAAACCAGAATAAAGAGTTATACGTGGTGCCCACTACGGATGGGATCGGCCTATCGGGCCGATCGCCCGACTCGATCGCCTCAAAAACGTGTTTGTTTTCAGTTTCAGGCGATCGAGTCGGGCGATCGGCCCGATCCAGCCGTAGTGGGTATCCCGTATTACCTTTTTTTCAGTGTGATAGACTAAAGTCGTCAGAGCGGCGTCTGTCGTGTGGCAGTAAGGATTGCAGGAGACCTGAGTTCAATTCTCGAGCCGGGAGATTACTATAGCTTGTAAAGGGATGTGCGCAGTTCAATTTGTATTCTTATTGCTATTGGTATTTTCCTGAGCTCACTCAACTGGGAGAAGGCAAAAAGCAACGTTGACAAATTATTCTAGATCATATTATGTTCTTCAACCATCAAAATCTGAAAAACGTTTACTCCCCTAAAAAGAGGCAACAAATAGAAGGAACAACAAAAATTTTAAAAAACACTTCCCCATCCCGCCCATATTTCAACCCCAACCCCTCTCAACCCCTTGTTCTCGTAACGAAAAAACAATCCACCCCACAACAGTATAATTTCCTCGACCTGAAACGAACCTCGCATAGTTCACAAGCCATGAGGGCCGGACTGAGCTCACCTTTCCCAGGCGAGCCACGAGTAACTTCAGTGTGAGTGTCTCAGGAACGAGAAGATGGTAGTGTCTTGAGGTAATCGATATTCTACGTCTGAGGGAAGAGTGCTATTTCGTTCGTTCTCTCTCTCCGTTCTCTCTCTCTTTCTCTCTCTCTCTCTCTCTCTCTCACTCTCTCTCTCTCCCTCTCTCTCTCTCTCTCTTCTCTCTCTCTCTCTCTCAGCCACCCTCTCGGTCTGCCTCTCTGTCTGTCTGACTTTCTGTCTGTCTGACTTTCTGTCTCTCTGTCTCTCTGTCTCTCTGTCTCTCTGTCTCTCTGTCATTCTGTCTCTCTCTCTCTCTCTCTCTCTCTCTCTCTCTCT
>NW_004797488.1:526433-527847 GCF_000002075.1 Aplysia californica | reverse complement strand
CTGCTAGAGAGAGAGAGAGAGAGAGAGAGAGAGAGAGAGAGAAAAGGAGAGACGGTGGGTGGGCACATTGTGAGTAACCGCCAAAAGTACAGGGTTAATTTTTTTTAACTGTGCAACTTTTTTTTCTAAATATCTCGCACAAAATTTGTACTAGAATGTTGTAATTTGGAACATAGATCTTTATAATTAATTAAAAAGGTATTTGTTCGACATAAAATCTACAAAGAAGAAACTGATTTTCGAAAAAGGAAATAGCGTTTATAAAAAAAACACCTATAAATGCAAAATGCACCAATTTAAAAGATCTTATAAGGAAGGTCTAGTTTTTTTCCTTTCGCGTTATTTTTTTAATCTAATATTTCCATCTCTGTTACCTTTAAATAGTATAAATTTTTTTCTCCTACCAAGTTTTTAAAATCTTTGTTTAAATTCTGGAATTCCGAGAACCAATGGTCTATAAATATTATGTCCTCCTTTAGACTCGACAAATTTTAATGCGTCGTTCAAAATGTTCAGTGGTGCCAAACACAAGGATCCACTCAACCATGAGTACTCAAAGCCACACACACGGTGCACCTTACAGTATGGAGCTGTTTCTAGAGATAATGGGCTGAGGTGTGAAGTTGCCCAAATAGACAGCATTTGTGAAAATTTGTGAAAGGTGAATATGGGTTTTGCCTAGGAACAAAATATCATAGAGGAAATGTTCACTCTTTTCAAGAGGATGGAAGAATTATGAAAACATTGTTGTCCTCTGATAGCTTTGCGAACGGGAAAATGGTACAGTCGTAGATGAAGATCGGCCTTGAGAATGCAGACCGTTGAAATGTGGGGAAGTCATTGCTGCAGACATCGTCTACGGACAGACGTCTCATGGGGCTCATCACCTGAATTCTGCACCCTGGAGACGTTTAAAGGGGTGCGAGCTGTTTGTCTTTGACCTGAAGTGGTCGTTTTGTGGGGGTATTTTTAGTTCTTATTCTATACAGGTCCTAACTGATGATCATTTCAAACCCTGACATCAAATACGTCCTTAAGGGCACCTTAACATTATTACTGTACCTTGTGCGAAACCTACGAAATGAGTTGGTGGTGAGGAAATGTTCAATACAAAAAGCTCTCTGCTCTTGACTAATCTTAACCATGATCGCAGCAGGCAAAGGTAACTGTTGTAGTTTGCAATATGGCGCACTCGTTTGGATTTTTAGTGATAGGCCTACTACAAAAATGGTCAAAAATGGGCTGGGTTTTTTTTTACTATGTAGTCCAAAACTATTCAGTGGATTTATCTCAAATAAATACCAGATACATTCCTTTTGACTTCCAAATTTTGAGAACAAATTCGAAACATAAAACTTCAGTTTGGAGGAAAATATTAACAAAAAATGTTGTACAGTGTTTTTGGGGGGGAGGG
>NW_004797488.1:523324-525371 GCF_000002075.1 Aplysia californica | reverse complement strand
GTGGAGTTTTCTAGGCTTTCCACCCACATGGCTTGGTTATATGCAGGACGAGCAAGTAGGTGGCTGGCCATTGCTCCATCTTTTTTGTCAAACATCTATCTTCCTTATGTCTCCTCCTTCTTTTCTTTGCATGTCACTATATAGTAGCACCTCTTATCGACGCCACTAATCTTATGACATAACTGTAACGCAAGTGCCAGGAGAGTTTTACTAAAACTAAATAAGAGACGGACGTAAAATTCGGAGATACTTCCTTTTAATAATTTTGCAGTATTGAAATTAAAGGACGTTGAATCCCTTTAAGGAGTTGGAAAACGTTATGTCTACCTGTCAGAAACATATCGACAACTTGACCCTCTATAGTTTAGTTTTAGTACGAGTTTCATTACACTCTCAAAATAGGTGAAATTGGGGCCGAAGATACAAAGTGTAACTAGAGTGCGCCATATAAACTAAAGAAGGAGGAGAGATAAGGAAGGTAGCAGATGTTGGATAGAAAAGAAAAAACAAACCATACTAAAGTACTTAACTAAACAAAACTAAATCATAACTTTTTATACCCTGAAAGTGCAATGAGAGCGTGTTAACGGTGTTACTCCAACATGATAATATTTCCTGTAATTCCTTAGTCAGCTGTTCGCGAAGTCCGCACTTTTTCTCAAGTGACGGCGACTTTGGGGATGGAGTTTTGGTTTTGTTCGGATATGCCCTATGTGTTTTAATCATTGCTCAGAGTAAAAGAGGAGTGAATTTTCTTGAAGTATGGGATCTTTGATGACATGGACTCGAGTTCGACTTCCAAAAGTCTTGACTGAAGGATTTAGTTATCATTCAAAAGTTTCTTTTCAGGTAAGACTGGCCCGAAAACGCCCGAGCCGTTAACATACTGGAACACTAATAACATTAGCAAACGACATTCGAGTTGTATAATATTATGACATGTTATATTAATAGGTTGGTATTATAATAGGAATAAATTTCGAAAAGTTTTCAATGACGAAGTTGGTGTAAAAGTTAATCTCTAAATCAAAGCACCCAGTTTGCTTTGTGTGTGTGTGTGTGTGTGTTAGAGATAGTAATTCTCACGAATATCTCCGTTACTGTGTGGGCATATTTCACATACGGCAGGACTGTCCCACAGAGGCGGGTAGAGTCACAGCCTAGTGAACGATCTACATTGTATTGGTTTCAAGCAACATTTTTGGACATCCACTTTGAAGATTCGGAAGTGAGGGATTTATCAGACTTTCCAAATACCGTAGTCAATGGGGTTTTGTTTTCTTTTTAGGGAAAAAAAACTATAATATTATGTAGGTTGATATTCCTTTATGAACTGAGCTCCCACACGGTGACAAAAAAAAAATCAATAATTTGCGTCTTCATTCCTCACGTTTCATTCTTTTCTGTTCTGTGAGTTTCTTCAAGAGATTCGAAGCACGTGTTTAAACCAGCATTCCACGTGATTTTTACTGACAGTGATAAACTTTTTTTTTTTGGGGGGGCGAGGGGTTGTTTGTAGAGAATGGTTTGGCTTGCCTTCAGGACATAATTACATCACATGAGAGCGACTTCCGTTGCGAGAGATGCGATGAGTCACTTAAATGTAGATCTATTCACAATTAAGAAGGAGAGAAATTATGGAATGCCTAAGGGAGAGAAGCATAAAATTTGCGTGAATTAGGTCGAGATTTTATTTATTTGTTTCCATATGTTTGATTTTTTACTGCTTTATTATTGTTTTGTTATTCTAAGACTTTCGAAAGACAAAAAAAATCGATGTTGTAAAATTCAATAGAGTTGGGTTTCATTTTTTTCACGTTTACCTACTCGTTTTCATTTGTTTGGTTTGGGTTAGGAATTTTGTTCCTGTGTTGTTTTGTTTGAGGGGGGAGGGGAGATGTGAGGCAATGATTTAGCTTAAAATTTTTGGTTTTCTACTGATTTGTCGAGATAAGAAAGGGGCTGCGGGGAGTAGTTTAATAGGAGAGAAAGAGAGAGAGAGAGTGAGAGAGAGAGAGAGAGAGAGAGAGAGACAGACAGACAGACA
>NW_004797488.1:519713-521112 GCF_000002075.1 Aplysia californica | reverse complement strand
GTGTGTGTGTGTGTGTGTGTGTGTGTGTATGTGTGTGTGTGTTTGTATTTGTTGTTGTTGTTGTTGTTTAAGTAAGAGTTTCACGGCACTTGCAACGAAGTTAGGTCATAAAATGTCGAAAGTTAACGGATATAACGTACTGGCGAATACAGTGAAAAAAGAAAAAAAGGAGAAAGCAGTACACAAAATTTGTAAAATGGGAATAAATGTTGTCGTGATAACATACAACAACATTAGGTTATCCTGTCGGTGGAAATAGATTGGGTTCGCTTCGTTTATATTTTCAAATGTATTTGTCTAGTGTGTGCTTTCATTTTTTTAAACTGTTTGGTTTATATTTTGCTTTACTCTGGGCAAAAAAGTGTGAGTGTGAGTAAAGCTAGTTTCATTTTGTTGTTGCACTGTACTTGTTTTCCTCATTATTTCTCTGTTGCCAGTCTTTTTTTCTGGAGTCTCTCTCTCTTTCTCTGCCTGTCGACAAAATCTATTTTTCTTCTGGTGGGCAGAATCTAATTGAAGCACTTATGTATCACAAGAGCCAATCACCAACTGTCTGATTCGTCAAACAGAACCACATCTCTGACCACTAATGACCACGCGCACCACCTCTCCCCCCACCCCTTCAACAACTTCTCCTTCCTCCCCTTTGTCCGCCCTCTTTTTCCCGCCTCTCTACCTGTGTGCCCACTGACCAGTGTCCACTAATTACCCATCCATCATCGCCACGTCCGGTAGTGGGGGACACCTGTCGGCCTCTTCCAGAAGTGGACATGACTCGGTGGTCAATGGACAATTATCTCCCGTCGCGGTGGAATCAGGCATTCGTCAGTTTTGGGGCATGTGGAGTTATAGGCATCACCTTACAGCCTGTTCGTGTGCCTTGCTTTTGATGACAGAAATACTCATTTATCTAGAATAGAAGTCAAGATAATTTTGCCATTGAAGGAGATGGGGGTCGCCTGATTTCAGAGGTAAAATAAGTGAGAAAATTACCCCCAACGTTTGGTGACTTCCATAGCTTGAGAGTCCTCCGAGACTGAAACTTTCCATTTTTGTTCATCAATTCAACGTTTTGCTGTAAAATACACAGACATGCATTTTTAATGGACATAAAAGGTATTGAGTAAAAGATAATCGATACAAATTGCCAAACTTGCTAAAAAATGAAGGGGTTTTTTTTCGATCTCATTATTTTGACGAACGCCTGATATCCCCACGATGCCTCACAGTTATCTTCCCTGACCAAATGCCACTGTCTGCTAAGTCAATTACTTATTAGATTGTCGGGACTTGTTTTTCTGAATGGTCCATTACCAGTGAGCTTGACTAAGGGAAGAGTCAGCAAAACGTGACAAACAAACATAGCCTGCTTCTTCCTGAGCTAATGTTTGGTTTTCTC
>NW_004797488.1:517752-519576 GCF_000002075.1 Aplysia californica | reverse complement strand
GGGGGTTGAAGAAATGTTACTTAGATGAAGCAAAAGTTTCAATTGTATAGCTGTGCATTATTTCTATCACTGCATTTATTGCTTTGTTATTGTCGTTACTATGGTGTTATGGTGTACTATGTGGAGTCAATACGGCTGTTGCTTTGTTTCTTGTTTTTCTTGCTTTCATCAAGGATTTTAAAATGTTATTTCTCTTTCCTTGATCGTAACTACAATTTGACTGCATCGCTCTTCTCTTAATGTGGACAAGCACATGGAGGATATTTGGATATCTGTAGTTTGGAGGAGACTTTTTAGCGCTATAAACAAAATTGATTTTCATTTATATACTTTTGATCTAACATATAAAAAGATACCACGTGCGTAAGCTTATATGATGTAAAGGATAGACCCTCCGAATTGAACGCGATCTTTAAGTACGAAAGGTGGCTACCTCGTGAAGACAATATTGATTTAAGTATCTCAATCTGTCCACTGTGATATACCTGCGATTCTTGGGTTGACAATTAAAAAGGTCAGAGAAGCCCGCCTCTTGCTTCATATAAACTGTTTCTATGAAATGTTACACATTTTCGGTATACAAAAATAGGAATGATATGGAAAAGCAATGTTAAACTCCATGTTTGTGGAATAGAGGGTATGAACAAAAAACAACAAAAAACAAAACAAGATTATAACTTTCATAACTAAATAATAAGGCAATGGATCGTTAAAAACTTACCAAACCACTGAGGAAGTGATGATTCCAAGTCCCTTCTACCTTCCAGTCAAACGGATAGAATTGGGTTAACAGAACATCTCATCACAGATTGACCTATCAGTCCACCTATATTTTTCGCTTATCCCTTACTAGAAATAGAACTTCGATGTATCATCTTTGGCAAGGCTGTGGGTGGTGTCGCTCAGAAAAACACGGCTCCTTCTACTATGGTTAATGCCAAAATCAAGTGAAATCTAAAAAAGGCTATGAGTCACATAAGTCGTATTGAACCTTTAGTGCCAACGTCATATCCAAAAGGATGACGTACTCCACCCACGCGAAATACTCTCAGGGCAATGACGCCCTTCCAAGAGAGAGGCAGTAATTGCAAACCGTACTCAGAGGGGAAGACGTGTCGTCACGGTTTACTTTTATCATCGTACCCAACTAAGTACTTATTATTGGAGAAGCCTTATACGCTTGCAACACCGGTAGCCAAGTTATTCAAGAAAAGGAGTCTCGATAGGAAAATAATGTAGAAATCGGATTTATTATTACACACCCTGAAGAAGAGTATATGTGCAAATATTATGTCCTAAATGTCGAACGTGATGAGGAAACTGTGATGGACGTTGGAAATCCCACGCTCGTCTCCTGTACTTTTGTCAATTGTTCTGGATACTCAAAAAGAGAGACCTGTTGTTTTGGGGTTTTTTTGTTGTGTTTTGTTTTGTTTTGTTTATTGGTCCTAATCTATCTATCTATCTGTCAATCTATCTATCTATCTATCTATCTATCCATCTATCTATCTATCTATCTATCTATCTATCTATCTATCTATATATCTATCTATCTATCTATCTACCTATCCATCTATCTATCAGTCTATCTATCTATCTATCTATCTATCTATCTAAGTGCTTGATAATAGAAGCTGTCATTGTCAATCCTTTTTGTGGCTGTTTTTTCTGTCTATCCGTCTTTCTCTGTCTGCTAATCGCTTTTTACATTCCGGGCTTCCTCTGATACCAGAGACGGAACAAGCAGATTGCGTGACGCAATTTATTGTCTGGGAAAACGTCCGTGAGGGAGGGAGAAAAAAAAAAGAGAGAGAGAGAGAGAGA
>NW_004797488.1:514345-517417 GCF_000002075.1 Aplysia californica | reverse complement strand
CCCCAACCCCGAATCAAATTCCCTCGAAAAAGAGACCTAACTGCGCAAACAATTCGAGGGACGATAAAAACGGTTTCTCCCAACCATAAAGGAATGAAGGCAGAGACATTATTGTTTTCAATAGCACATCGTATTTTCCTGCTTGGTCCCCAGCCACAAGAACACACTTTTCTCAATTGTGGAGGAGCTTGAAAAGTCCTTGGCGATTAAACATGTAAGTATGTTGTTTCTTGAACCATTCCTCTGCGTCTTCAATAATTCAAGTTTCAGAAACAAAACGTAAGCCCTTGATAAGTTTTTTTATTTCTTAATTTAAAAAAGAATAGATTTGAAAAAACACTAAAATCAGAAGGGGCCAGATCCGGAGGGTACGTTGGATACGTTAAGATTTCGTATTCTTATTTTCCAGTTGAAGCGACTCTGGGACTTTTGGACCTTGGTGTTTCACGGTGGTCGGGTGTATGTTGTCGGGTCGTGCGCTTAGGGATTTCCACTTGGAGATAGACTGTAGCTCAGGAATTTACCCAATGTTTGAATTCTCTGTTCACTCCTCTATTCTCTTTAGTCTTGTCCAGTCCTATCACATTCGATTATTGTTGTCAGGTTCGTTCTATTCACATTCGACTGGTGTACTACGAATATGCCTGCTTTATCGTTTTTGGTGAATTTGTCTCTGGGGGTTAAAGATTTAGAAATCAGTTTCCTTACTTTAGCGTCACAGACAAGTTGGCAGTATCTTCATACAGATTTCTCACGAGTTGATTCAGGCGGTGCAGATGACATCATGTGCTTAACGGCAGGCTTCATTCTACTCTTTCTGGCAGTGTTCTCACCTCTCAGAGGAGTTTGTGCCTCCTTCGGATGGCTTCTTCTCACATACTTTGGGTGGCTTCTCGGACTATATTATTATTTCTCCTGTCTGGTTTTACTGTTCCAAAGTGAGTGCTGGCGATGGATCGATGGTTTTTTAGGATGGAGATCAGACCGGTCTGCCTCTGACGGCGGTATTGGCTGACACTGGCATCCACTGGTTTGAAGTCTGGAACTCCAGTGTTTTGGACCCATACACAGAGAGGATGTCAGTTGTTGTTTTTGTTGTTCTTGTTGTTGTTGTTGTTGTTGCTGCTGCTACTTTTTTGTTGTTGTTGGTGTTGTTGTTGTTGTTTTTCTTTTTCTTCTTTTTCTTCTTCTTCTTCTTCTTCTTCTTCTTCTTCTTCTTCTTCTTCTTCTTCTTTCTCTTCTCCTTTTTCTTTTTCTTCTTTTACTTCTTCTTCTTCTTCTTTCTCTTTTTCTTCTTCTGCTTCTTCTTCTTCTTCTTCTTCTTCTTTCTCTTCTCCTTTTTCTTCTTCTTCTTTTTCTTCTTCTTCTTCTTCTTTCCATTATTAATGTTGATTTTTAGATTAATTTGAACTGGTGCACCTATTTCGTGGAGTGCTTGGGACTTAATAGGTTGTTTCTGTGTGTGACAATCTATTTCAAAACAACGATTTTCAACATAGAGACTGGATCTATTTGGGTTTTCTTCTATTAAATCATTTGTTGGTTTTTAGAACTGGATATACACAAAATATAACGATCGTGGAAAATACTCAGCGTATAACGACCGACATAAGGGCTTACTCCAGAAATAATTTGATTTTGCCTCATCCTCTTTTATGCCCAATTCAAAACTGTTGATCAAAGGCACAAAAACTATTATTTTTGCAGTTTCCATGGACAATCAATTTTTCAAAGTCACCATACTTTGGCGGCCATTTTCTCGCCAATTTTATCTCTGATGATACCAGGCAAATCTTACCTCCTTTAATTGCTGATATCTTGACTGCTATTCAAGATAGAATATAATGTTTGCTTCAAAAGCAAGACAAAGGTATAAGCTTAAAGATAATACAATAATCATATATGCCAAACATTGACAAGCGCCTGATTCCACCGTGTCGTGACATAAATTAGTTTTTGACTGGTACATAAAAATGCATACTTTATGTCTAATACTAAAAATGTAATGACTGACATAACAATTTACAGCTAGGTTCTAGTTAGTATAACATTTCTTGTTAAAACCCAGATTTTAAAACGAAATTATTTGCTGGTTTTTACAATTGAAATTCACAAATATACATAAATAGTGGAAAATACTCAAAGTGTAACGACCAACATAGCAAGACACAAAAGAGATTTGGATGACCAAGAAATATGGCTGAAATATTCCCGAAATAAATAATATTGTATTACGTTTTCAAAAGGTGGCTGGCAATGACATACACGGTTTTATCTCAAAATCCCGACTGGCAGATCAAGGCCATAGAGTTCTCAGCTAAGCCACAGTTTCTGGTCATTGCGGTGCAACGCAACAATATGTTTTGAGAGGAAGGCGGACAGATTTTTATTAATGCCCGTGTCTTGGAAAAAAATAGTAATAATAATATATTATTGAAAATCACTAGACATAGGAAAACAGTTAAAAGAATCTTCCTAGATGAAAACAAAAGGTTAATTGTCGAAATAACACACGGCTATTTCCTTTTTTTGTCCAGCACACCTTTGTGAGGTTGTGTGCGGTTGTTGTTGTTTCCTTTTTTTGTGTTTTGTTTTTTGTTTACTGTGCTCTTTTGTTTATTTTTGTTGGGTTTTTTCTTTTTTGTTTTGCTCTTTGGTTTCGCTCTTTGGTTTCTTTCTGAGAGAACAGGGTGCTGTCTGTTTGCATCTTGTTCTATTTTCTTTTGTTTTGTTTTTATATTAAAGAGGACATGGGGTGAAATTCGTTAAAAAAAAACTTGTTATCGAACCTTTCTCCACATCAAAACTGCCTTGACCTACTTAATACGAAGCCATCCAACTCGCCAGCAAACAGGAAACCTGGTCGGGTACTGGTGACGCAGGTAAAGGGAGCTAATCGAGACGTTGGATGCTGGGGCAACGCAACTTGTCATTCTGGTCATGCTTGGTTCAGAACTTGCCATCAATTTCAAGGATGTTCAGGGAAATATTATCTTAGGCCAGAGATACAAACAGTTGATCTGATTCTATGTTTGCTTCGTTTTTCTTTTGCTTTTTTTTGGGGGGGGGGGG
>NW_004797488.1:510390-514245 GCF_000002075.1 Aplysia californica | reverse complement strand
CGGGAGCCGCCGTCTGTTATCAAAACGGATCAGGGACATGATCGTTAAACCTGTTAGCCGGCCGGTGTCCAGCTGTGTCCAGCCGCGTGTGCTTCAAGTGTTTACTGTCTGCTGGGCCGGGCGATTCATAAGACGGGACTTGTCCGATACTCGTACATTACTTACAACCCCGGGAACAAATGATTTTAAAGTTGGCCCCCATGCCACCCTTTCTTTCTGCTTACCTTCAAGACATTGTCTGTAATAATATAGCAAGCGTTGGCATTCATTAGTATCACTGTTCATTAAGTCCAGAGTTCACAACATCAAACTAGTTGTTTCTTTCAGAGTATGTGGGTTTTTTTCGGGGGTGGGGGTTGTTTTGTTTTGCTTTGTTTGGGGGGGGGGTTGTTTGTTTGTTATGTGTTGGTTGGTTGGTTGGTTGTTGTGTTCGTTGTTGAGGTTTTTGGGGTGATTGGGGTTGGGGGTTCAGGGGAGGCATTTATCAAGTCTCTCCAATCTCTTGGCTTAGTTCTTTTGGAGATTAGCATTGCTATAGGAATACGGTCATTAAAATGGCACCCGAAACGGGGAGACGGGACAGAATCAATAACAAATTATTTTTTTTAACTTATACTTTACGAAAACAGGGATGTCTTGCTATTCAAAAATTACTAAAATATTTGTCCCTATCGCTCATTGTATAAGAATACTGAAACACCAGAAAGCGGAGTAATATTATATTATATTATATTATATTATTATAAACTAGTCGTTGTATATCGCCTCTGCCTCGCAAAACTTAACAAAAACTCCCATATCTTTTTCCTTCTCTATTGGACATACAGTTGTTTGCAGTCCAGTTGCCCCAATTTTATTATATTTTTGTTGTCTGTGTGTACTGAATGCCAGGAACACAGTTGTTGTTTGTTTTTTTGTTAGAGATTTTACGGCGCTCGCAACTGCATAAGGTCATATGAGCGCCAGAAGATTAGAGGAGTTACAAGAGAGTAACAAACATAAAAAAGAAGGAGGGGAGATAAGGACAATAGATGTTTGATAGGAAAGAAGGAGCAAACCACACCAGAGCACCCGCCAATCACCCACGAACACTGTTTCAAAAACAGTGACAGAAGGTAATATTATGATTCAGCTCGAATGTGTATTAGTACATGAGTATTGATTTCTAGACTCAGGTAAGTACTTTTTAATATGTGAGGCATCGTAGTGAAATCAGCTGCTCTTCAAAATAGTGAAATCAAAGAATATTTTCCATTTCCTCACCGTTGGGCAATTTTTTTTTCTAATTTTCTTCTTTTTTTTCCTTTTTTCCCAACGCCTTTTATATCCATATTTCTGTGTGATCAGAGGCACAAAAAATGCCAATTTTCAGTTTCCAAGAAATTTCAACCTCTGGAAATTCCCTAGCTTTGACGGCCATTTTCTCGCTAATTTTACCTCTGAAACCAGGCGACATTGACGTCCTTCAATCGCAAATATTTCGACTTCTCTTCAACATGGTTGGATATTTTTTTCGCCAAAAGCAAGGCAAATGAACAGGCTTTAGGATGATACCAATAACCCTATTTACCCAAAAATTGATGAGTGCCTGATTCCACCACGTCACGACACATAATAGTGTATAAAACCTCGAACAGCAAGTACCTCCAAGGTGCGAGGGGGTAATTTCATTGTTTAAATCATCACATGCAAATATCAAATCATTTTTAATGTCAAAGAATGCCTCACAAGAATATACCGATGGTTCACAACTTAGCATGAAAAAAAAAACAGAAGAAAAAAGTTTTGCTTAAAAACATGGGCAGGCATGACTGCACTTTTGTGTTAAAAGAAGGGTTTTAGGTTTTTTCCTCTGAATAGCTGGTCGAATATTCGTGATGAAATAACGCTACGACGCACAAGCTATACATGGATAGGCTAAACACTTTCATCGCTCTGCAAATGCTCTGTTGACATTTTAAGAGTTTATTGAGTTCTTTTACCAGCTCAGTACCAGCTCATCTTTATTGATCAATTTGATTCTTTTCCAACTACATGTACTTTCACTTTACTGGTAAACACCGTTACGTAATGATGCACTCAGATAGATGGATAAATAGATAGATAGATAGATAGATAGATAGATAGATAGATAGATAGATAGATAGATAGATAGATAGATAGATAGATAGATAGATAGATACATAGATACATAGATAGATAGATAGATAGATAGATAGATAGATAGATAGATAGATAGATCTGGCTCTCGCTGGTCAAATTGAATGCAAATGGCGCAGGTGTAGACACAGGGCAATTTTCTTGGCCTAAAAAGATTGGGGGGGGGGGGGGGGGGAGATCAGGATAAAATAGTGTCTTGCTTGTTTTATAGCATCCGAGCCAAGGAACGAATGGCAAATCATGATCGTCGATGTTTGTGGCAAATCTGAAACTAGATGAGTAGACACACAAGCATGCTGTATCCAACTCAGATAGCCTACTAACTTGCCAAATGTGAGGCAGCGTGGTGGAATCAGGCTCTCGTCAATTTTAGGGCATGTAGAGTTATTGATATCATCTTAAAGCTTGTTCAAATATCTTTATTTGGATGAAAAAATATCCATTTATCTTGAAAACAAGTCGAGATATTTGCAAAAGAAAGAGGTGGAGGTCACATATTTTCAGAGTAAAAATAGTGAGAAAATTTCCGCCAAAGATTAGTTATTTCCTTAGCTTAAGAGTCCGTGGTAACTGAAAATTTACATTTTTTGAGCCTTTAATCAACGTTTATCAGAAAAATTTACACCTAAATGAGTTCTTTAATAGGCATGAAAGGTGTTGAGCCAAAAAACAAAAATTTGATAAAAATCCATAAACTTGCGGAAAAATGTAAGTTTCTTCACTTTGATTATTTTGACGAGAGCCTGATTCCACCACGCTGCCTCACAAATTGTATCGATGGAGGCGCAAAACATTTCCGATTGTTTTCTCTATTCTTATAGTTGTTGTTGATGTTTGTGGTAGAGTATGAGTTCGCTTTCAAAACGTTCAGGTCAAGTGTCCCTTGAGATAAAGAAAAGACGAGGAAAGTCTTGAAAAAATCTCCAAGGCCCCTTTCGTGATTCGAACCAGAGTCCTTCGCACCGCAGTTCAGCATGATACCAATTGAGTTAAAGGCCAGTTAGTTGACGTCTATTTTTACTTAGATACAGACTTATTTGTGCAGGAAACGTGTCCTCTCATCAGGGAACCAGAACGAGAAGAAATTGTGCAGTAAGGAAAACCAGAACCTGTAACGTGTCCACTTTTGCCTGTCTGCGATTTTTAAAAAGATAAAAAAGAAACAAGTCCTTTTTTAATTTTCTTAGGTTTTTGCGTGCAGATCTAAAAGTTTTAAGGCCAACTGAATCGTAAAGCCCTTTAATGAAGGTCACTACAAACAAAGGTTCCGACACGTTTTCTTTGACGTCAAAAAAAAATAATAATAGGGGAATTACAGTGTACATCTAAAAGATGAAATAAATGTTGACGCATATAATTTGAAGCACGGTGCAGTAGACGGGTAAGTGCTTTTCGAGACTCACATTGGAGAGGAGTCTCCTCTCTGGGGTTCCTGCTAAGGTGTTCTGTGTGCCTATAAGATTACTTACCAGCTACAAAAAAATGGAAAGTAGGAAACAAAGAAGAAGAAATAAGGAGAGAGAGAGGGGGAGGGGGAGGAGAGAGGTAGGGAAAGAGAATAAGGAGAAGCAGAGACAGAGAGACAAAAAGAAACACAGAGATAAAAAGGAGACCGGGTGAGAAAAAAGAAAGAGGGAGACTAAGAAAGAGAAAGAGAGAGACATAGACAGACAGAGAGAGAGAGAGAGAGAGAGA
>NW_004797488.1:501992-509145 GCF_000002075.1 Aplysia californica | reverse complement strand
CTTCTTCTTCTTCTTCTTCTTCTTCTTCTTCTTCTTCTTCTTCTTCTTCTTCTGCTTCTTCTTCTGCTTCTTCTTCTTTTTAAAACACAAATAACATGTTTAAAGATCTCGGTTGAAATAATGGGCTTAAAATACACACAAAAAGCCTGCTCAGAATGAAACATCGGTCAACGCAAAACAGTCAGACCCATAAGTCTACAGGAACCTGGTGACCTGGGATGTTCATTTCTAGAAATGAAAGAGAAGAAGAAGAAACCTATAAATTTAGCAGCTTCATATAGATATCAACTTATAAGTAATACTATATTTATCAATGATCAGTCAGCTGTCAAGATTTTACGGTAAAAAAAAGCCACTTAGCCTGGAGGGTTCTGAAAGCAGACGATAGCCGAAATGTAGAATCGATACATAATCATCCTAAATGAGAAACAAAAAGAGGGGATTGCTTGGTGAGCAGGGCGCTTAGTTCGCTAAGTAAGCTCATTCCGCCCCGTGGCTGGTCGACTGTGATGATTTTTTTTTTGGTGGGGGCGGGGCGGGGTGTCTTTGTGAGAGGCAGATGGTTTTTTGTTGATTGTTTTTGTTTTTGCTTTGTTTTTGTTCTTGTTTTTGTTTTGTTTTGTTTTTTAAAACAAATCTAGAACGAGGATGGATAACTCCTTTCTTTTTGTAATTGTTTATATTATGCTTCTCGTGACGGTGAGATTGTTTCAGAATATCATCATTCTGCAGGGGCAGTGGTCGAGATTGCAAAGCCCAAAAAAATAGGCTTTTTTATGGGGTTGTTTTGGGTTTTTTTGCTTCAGTAAGATTTTAAAGGTAAATTTGCAACACAATTAGGTCATACAAGGGCCAAAGAACGGAGGTGTAAAAAAAGAGTAACAAATACAAAACGGAAGGAGGAGAGATAAGGACGATATGATATGTTTTATAGAAAAGAAAGAGCAAACCACACCAGAACCCCTGCCAACTTCTCACCCATAGATCTTGCTGTTGATTTGGAATTTGCGCTATACAAATACTATTTATTGTTTATTGTAGTTAATCAACAGGTTTTCCTAAGATTAATGGGTTTGCTGTGAAACAATTTGAAACGAGGTTGGATGGCATCATGGGCGAGTGGAGCGTCTGGCGTTATCTCGTCCACTTCCGAAATCTTACGATACAGCTTTTAGACTAGCTGTTCGACATGCAAAAAGTATTTTTGAGCACTCGCTGCCTTTAGTTTCAGAATTTGTAAGCCCTTTATGGCACTTGGAACACAATGAGTTTACACAAGGGCCGAAGATTAGAGGCGTTACAAGAGAGACAGGCACAAAACAAGGAAAAGAGAAAAGGACAATAAACATGTTATACGAAAGATGGAGCAAACTACACCAGAGCACCAGATCTGATTTTTTGGGCCCCTCAATGACTAACAAACAGCAGCGTGAAAAGCCCCCCAAGACACGAAAGAATGGATCTAAAAGCAAAGCATTTGACGGTGCAAATTTCACTTCTCCATAAACACGTGTAAGTGTGTTATTCAGGGGGCAGGGCCTCTGAACTTAACTTCCATCTCTTACAGAGCTGCTTGAAAAGATTTCAAGTTTAAGAATGCTCTGTTACGGATTTGAACAAAAGATGATCCCCACAGACTGTCTTCTATAAGTTCTACTGTGCAAGTGATGCGCCATTAGAAGGAAGTGGGAAGTTATGAAAAGGTTGACAGGAACCTTTCAAAAATAGTGACTTGACCGTTTGTTTATATTTCGTTTGTAATCTATATAGAGCTGAACTACGCAAGTACTTCCCAGGGTAGAAGTTCTCGCTCGACGAGTGTTTGTCCACAGAGAAAGTTACTGGTTTTGAAATCAATTCCGCTTTACCAAGTAATTAGAAGCGTATAGCGTATGACCCACATTAAAGTAGGGGGGGGGGGGGTCCCACCTATTTTTAGTCAATCTGGGTCAAATTGGGTATTACAATATTTTTGCCTTTTCTCGGTCATTTCTCTGTTGATTTGATTGTCCTTTGGCACAATCGTAGCTAGCTGGATGCCCAATATCTTTTCTTCTTACATTGTTATTCTATCTTTACTAATTAGAGAGGTATCTCATTTTTTTCTCCAAAATATTTGATTTTTTAATTTTTGACACATTTTTCGAAACTCCTCTGATGATTACAGGTGTATCTTGATGGCACTTGGCATACTTGTTGCCCTTAGGGGTGGTTACATTACATTGTCAGCGTTTTTTTATATCTATCTTGGTTTTCATTTTATGATTTTTTTAAAATTGGAAAATTGACCGTTTTCTGCATTTTTGACAAGATTTGCACGTTTCTTCCTGTAACTCCGAAACGAAATAAGATATCGAAAAATACTGACTACGTTTAACCTATATGCCTCTTGGGTACATGTGTGCTAAAGGACAATATAATCCATTGTTAAATTTCAGAGAAGTATTGATTTGAAAACATGATGTGAAAATCCAATATGGCCGCCATTTTTATGGCGGCCATCTTGGATCCGGGAATTTTTTTTTTCATCGTAATACCTATATCATGACGAAGTTGTATGCCAAATTTAAGGTTTCTAGGTCCAGAATAAAGGAGTTAGCTCGCTTGTGGGACCCCCCCTCCCTTAAAGAACGTTATGATCGCGTGGGGGCAAGGACAAATCGAACACAGACTACCAATTACTTTGTAAAACGTTTAGCTTGCTTGGTTAAACATCATTAGTCCGCTGCTGGACAAGGTATGAAGACTTAATACTTGTCATTTGTTCAGGACGAAAGTCTGTGGGGCCTTTCATCCAAAGCGTATTCTCATAAGAAGGGTAGGGGCGAGCTTGAAATGATTTCTATTATCATTACCCCTCGCCCATTTCCCCCCCCTCTCTCTCTCTCTCTCTCTCTCTCTCTCTCTCTCTCTCTCTCTCTCTCTCTGTGTCTTTCTCTCTTTCTCTCTCATTCTCCCCATTTCTCTTTCAGGCGCTCTCACTCCCTCATTCCCCAATCTATTTTTACTTCTTTTAATAAGTGTCAGTTTGTTCAAAGACAAACGAAAACGATAGGATGAAAAATGGTACGCAAATCTATACCCATCTTCACAGTAGTGGGCCCCTGCACTCCCCCCCCCTCTCCCCCATGTGGCTGGCAGGTGCTCCGGAGTGGTTTTCTCCTTTTTTAAATTTAAAATATCTATTGTATTTCAATCCTCTTTCATTTTGTGTTTGTTGGTCTCTGGTAACACCTCTAATCTTTGGCACGTATATGATCTTTCTGTGTCATAAATACCGTAAAACACTTACTCAATTACTACACCACTCTCCCTCTTCAACCCCCACCCACCCGTACTTTCTCCTCCCGCCCTCACCACCCCCGCCCCCGGCCAGCCTCCCCCCCCCCCCCTTTTTCGCCACATTTCCATACATGCTTCCACGGGCCAGGGGTCAAAGGCTGTCGTGGCGGGAGCCGCCGTCTGTTATCAAAACGGATCAGGGACATGATCGTTAAACCTGTTAGCCGGCCGGTGTCCAGCTGTGTCCAGCCGCGTGTGCTTCAAGTGTTTACTGTCTGCTGGGCCGGGCGATTCATAAGACGGGACTTGTCCGATACTCGTACATTACTTACAACCCCGGGAACAAATGATTTTAAAGTTGGCCCCCATGCCACCCTTTCTTTCTGCTTACCTTCAAGACATTGTCTGTAATAATATAGCAAGCGTTGGCATTCATTAGTATCACTGTTCATTAAGTCCAGAGTTCACAACATCAAACTAGTTGTTTCTTTCAGAGTATGTGGGTTTTTTTCGGGGGTGGGGGTTGTTTTGTTTTGCTTTGTTTGGGGGGGGGGTTGTTGTTTTTGGGGGTTGGTTCCTTTGACTTTTAAAATTCGTATTTTTAAAAAAAAGATTTTTTATTGGGGAGGGGGGGGGGGGGGGCTTAAGAGGATAAGGTCAAATTAAGAAAAAATAAACTACTGTTTTTGTCCTGCGTATACGCATAAATCAATTCCTTTCTGTTATGAATTAGCTTTCCACATCTCCGAGTGCCGCTGTATTGGAAGAGGTTAAGTAAAGCAGTGTAATGTTGTACAATGAAATTAATGGATCACAGTCGGAAGATTTGAAACTACGAATGGTATTAACGATAAAAACAAAATAAAAGTAACAGCAGTACTATGTCGGGCATCGACTACTCCAGTATTGGTATTGTAACGATTTTCTCCATTCACAATTTGTACTCATAGTGGTATCGACTACAAAGCCAAGGCTCTACTTAATCCACTCAAGGCAAAAACAATCCGACCTCCACCCCCACCCCTTCTTCCCTCTCCCCCACACACCATACGTTTCATCAGCACCGGGCCCTTGGGGGGCGAAAATGACTAACAGGGCTTGTCTCGTCCTTTGATTGCAATGCACCAATACAACAGCAAGTGCCAGATCTGTGGCAGAAATTGGCGATCCTGATTCTCCTTTCATTTATTTTTATTTTAAATATCTGTTTTTTTGCTTGGACGCTCTGAAAAAAATATATTATCCCGGTCTTTTCTCGTCTCCCATCTGCTGAGGACAGGAGCAAAATGGTATAGATTTTATATTCATACAACAAGACCTATCACTTTCTAGACAAAATACTAACTAATCTGTTAGCATCTCTCTCTCTCTCTCTCTCTCTCTCTCTCTCTCTCTCTCTCTCTCTCTCTCACCACAGATCTGATAAAGACTTCGCGTACCACATTCGAAATGATTTATTCGTCTCTAAAAATATGAACTAATATTATGCAGAAAAAACATCAAAACAGGCAAAGACTGTCGTGAAGTAAAGTGACAAATTTCCCTTGTTTTGTTGTTATGAAGACAGACTCAAGAATGTTGGCCACAGAGGGGAAATATGAAGAGTTGGAATCGATTACTCTTAAAAGAAAATAATCGTGTCATTACTTAGGAGCTGCTCGTTATTGCTATGTCTGAAAATCCATTGTTATGTGAACAATTGGGGTAAAATTGCTCACTTTTCCAGAATCCTCTAGAATCTTGAAATACAGTTGAACCTGCTCTATATAATATACGTCTTATATAAGACAATCGTCTGTACAAAGAGTCACTTCCTATTCTTCTTTATAATGACACTTTGTAAGAAATGCACCTGTCTAACACGGTTACTTTTCTTCTGGACAACGGGCTGCCGTCTTAGACAATTTCGACTGTACTGTATGAATTATTGTTTTTCCAGATCGCATTGACTAACGTGGGCCATCAGCTCAGGACAGAAACTTTAGACAAACTGTTACCTTAAAATTGCAAAGTTCTGTCTGACATTTTTGGCCGTTATGAGTTACTACGACTACAAGGTTAAAAACCAAATGTTCTATCAAAATCGTAAGTCTTTACCAAAATATTCAAAGAATACCATTGGAAAAGGCTTAACATCTTTTGAAACTCAAAATGTCTCAAAACTAGATACTGAGCAGATAGAACTTTGTAATTCTAGGGTCGGAGAACGTCATTGCTAAGTCCTACCGTATTTCTTTCATTCTGTTCTTTCAGTCTATCCATCCATTCTATAATATGACCCTTTTCATGTGCATATTGGATGACCACTGCACTTGCATATCACTTTCAACAAGAGACGATATCGAACCTCAAAATCAGGGCGAGGCACAAAGGCAGCCAACAATGATGTGTGGGTTGTCTCTGTGTGTTGTTGTTTTTTTTATTTATCAAGTAAGTTTTGTAAGAGTTTTACGGTGCTCGCAACTGCATAAGGTCATATGAGTGCACATAAAAAAATTCATCTTTCAATTATGTCTATGACTTTAAAGTCTTTGAGTTTTTGTGTTCGCAATAAATAAGTAAATTTCACGGGGGTGTGTCCTCGAGCAAGACGAGATAACCCTAGCTAAAAAAAAAACCCCACAAAAAATGGCGCTACACAGAGGCAACCAGCAATGTCATGTTTGCAAAATTTTTGTGCATTTATGTAATAGTGTGTATTTTGTATTTTTTGTAAGTTTGTGTTTTGAATTTTGTATTCATGTATTTGTATCTTGCAATTGTGACTCAAACTGCCCCATACCAATCAATTAAGTGTAATTTATCTATTTATTCTATTTATTCAGTTCATCTTATTCTAACCAAACAGCACAAAACATCTTGCGTTGTTCCAGGACTGTGCAGCCGTCACTGTAACACCAATCTCTGCTCAGCCGACGGACGGACGGACGAACAGACGGACGGACGGACAGACAGACAGACAGACAGACAGACAGACAGACAACCTGAAAGTGAAAGACAGATGGACAGACAGACACATGGTTGTACTCACCATCATCGCTACTGCTCTGGTAAAACATTGTCTCGTCCAGGGCTACCGTTAGCCTTGACCTTGGTAGGAGACCTGGCGGTACGCCCTGATGTCTGTAGGACCGGCAAAAAAGGCGGGATGGACGACGCTGGGCTGGGAAGGATTTGCTCAGGAAACATGACGCCATAGCTCCGGGATTGTTGTGATGATACATAGTAAATAAACCCGACAGAGGGCTGGGTGGAAGGCTTGCTTCATTGAGCCAAGTAGACGATGTTTCAGAACATACGCTTTTCCAAAATCAAAAAGACTTAAGGGTCTTCTAATGAAGTACAGCACATGTTTTGTCTGGTACCGAGATTCACAGGGGAAAAAATCCACCTTAACTGCTTAACATGTCTTTCCCGTGCTTTCCTCTCATCAGAATATCGAGTGTTTATACCACCCCCTTTATCTAATTGCCGAAATTGCTGTGGCTACACATTTCAAATGCACACCTGCCATATAATCCATAAAGAGTAATTTAGTTTGGTAGGAAGTTTTGAATTTCATTGTTTTAGGTTTGATATTAATTTCTTCTCGGGAAAAGAGGGGGGGGGGGAGGAAAAGGGGGTAAGGTGGAAAGGGGGCGGGGTGGGGGGAGTGTGTCAATGTATTTTCATTTTTTCCAGAAATGTCTTAAAGGTGACTTAGCCCCTATAATTGCTGACCTCTTTATTTTACTTGCATGTTTTATTGTGAGGAATTGGGGCTGATTTGTGAGGGTGTATGTCTTTCTGTCTGTCTGTCTGTCTGTCTGTCTGTCTGTCTGTCTGTCTTCTCTCCATCTCTCTCTCTCTCTGCCTCTCTCTCTCTCTCTCT
>NW_004797488.1:493578-499752 GCF_000002075.1 Aplysia californica | reverse complement strand
TTGTGCCCTCAAGACGCCATTGTTTTCGGTCTTCAATTCCTCACAGGTCACGTGGTACAGTTCCCGTTCTATAAGTGTAAAATTTTGTGCCCCCCCCCAACAACGCCTGCCCCATTTCTATATTGTGAAATCGGTTTTCTCGCACATGATGAACCTATCATAGCCCAGGAAAAGTGGACACCCCACATTTTTTGTTATTATGTGCCTACAAGGTGAAGTAAGTTTCGAAAAGAAGGCTAACTGTTTCTTTCACCCAATAATGAGCCATATTCAGCATATCGGTGGCAAGCTGCTGAAATGTTTTAAGCCCCGACAGCAGAATTTTTCAGGAGAGAGAAAAGAAAGTGTTTCTTTCATTTAATTAATAATAATTATTGCATCTTTTTTCTAGCTATTTTTCAACATTTAGAATCTGAATTTCGACAAAGATTGCCAACCTGCATTTTTTAAAAATAGGAGGCTTAATCCCAAAAAAAATCGCAAATAAAGTAAACAATGTACCTCCCATGTGTGTGGAGCTAATTCCTGTTTTTACCACGTGTTGAATAATCGTTTAATGCCGGAGGATTAGGTGAGGATTCTCTGCTAACTCTCAAAAGCTCAAGCTTAGTTTCACGGAGATACGGTTGGTGGTTGGCGGATGCTCTGGTGTGGTTTACTTCTTCTTTCCCATCAAATCTATCGTTCTTATCTCTCCTCCTTCATTTATGTGTTTGTTACTCTCTTGAAGCACTTCTCACCTCCGGTACTTATATGTTCTAAGTATTACTAGTGCCGTAAAATGTTTACCAAAATAAGAAAACAACATAGACAGATTTGGGGGACTGTTGAAAGAAGAAGGCAGGAGAACAAGGAAAGCAAACAAGGATCGAGTACCAATGTGAAAAAAAGTGTCGTGTTCCGAGTGTATTTTTCTACCATTTCAGAGTCTGCGTGTACACCTGCTCCTGCTAGTGTGGAATGAAGCTGTTTACTCTTCCCATCTCTGTTTCTCTCGATTTCTCTTTCATCATTACTATTTTCTCCCTTGTGATGTCTATCTCCCTTTCCCTCCCGCTTTATCTCCTTCTCTCTCTCTCTCTCTCTCTCTCTCTCTCTCTCTCTCTCTGTGCGGGGGGTGGGGGGTCTCTCCCTCTCTCTCTCTCTCTATATATATATATATATATATATATATATATATCTCTTTCTTTCTTTCTCTCACTATCTCTCTCCCTAATGTACACACACACACACACACACACACACACACACACACACACACACACACACACACACACACACACACACACACACACATACACACACACACACATCATGATCTATATATGGCTGTGTGTATACACCAATTTATATATTATTACCATTTAACCATTATGCATACGTATGTGTATTTGTCTAACTCTACCTACTGATGAAAGAGAGCTTGTGGGGGCAATATATGCATTTTTTACACCACAGTGTCGGTGATATATGTTTGCTTTCGTGAGCTTTTTATGCAAGTGTATGTGTTTTCATGAAAGTTACAAAGAGTTTTAAAATATCATTATTTATGGCACGGGATGGTAAATGTATTGTAACTTACTTGTGTAAATCGTTCACAATTCACCTCTAATACATCCTGCAACAAATTCTTTTTCTCAAAGAAGCATACATCATCCAACGTCGTTCCAAAAAAATATGTTTGATCAACAGTTAAAATATTTGTACCTCAGAATCTATAACATCCTTAACTGTGTCTGCTAAGCCATGTACGTCTTGTTTATTTTCCTACACGCATGATTGATTTTAGGGTATGCTTCCCACGCTCTGTACTTGATAATAAAATTACTTAAGTTGGAAATTAATGAAATCCCTCAAGCGTTTCTCTTCATGCGACTGGCAGGTCACAAAATGCACAATAAGAGTTCACGTGTGTGAATCTTGCAACCGCTGAGAGGGTGTGCGAATCTCAGTAAAGTGCTCTCTCTCTCTCTCTCTCTCTCTCTCTCTCTCTCTCTCTCTCTCTCTCTCTCTCTCTCTCTTTCTTTCTTTCTTTCTTTCTCTCCTGCTCCTGCTCTATTTATCTATCTTTCTCTCTCTTTCTCACTCCTTCGTTTTTTCTCTTTCTCTGTCTCTCTTGTTCTGTCTCTGTTTCTTTCTCTTTCGCTGTTTCTGTTTCTCTCCTTTTACACCTCTCTCCTTTTATGCCTCTCTCCTCTCTCTTGTCCCTCTCTTTCTCTCTCTCTCTCTCTCTCTCTCTCTCTCTCTCTCTCTCTCTCTCTCTCTCTCTCTCTCTCTCTGTGTGTGTGTGTTCTTCCCCTTTACAACTCCTTACTCTATTTATCCCACTTTCTTAAAATTCGCCTCTAAACGCTCCAGTTATTTGAAATTGCCCCTTTTTTCGACTACTTTAACCTGTTCCTTATGTTTTGAACCCATCCGTCAGACTGCATGTGCTTTGAAATGGAATGATTTCTATTCCTGCAAAGCGAAGATGGTTTTTTTTGTTTGTTTGTTGGTTTGTTTGTTTTTGCTTTTATTTAGTTTTAGTAGAGGTTTTACGGCGCTCGCAACTACATAAGGTCATATGAGCGCCAGAAGATTTGAAATTAAAATAAACTCCATAGTGAAAACCCTTCAGAACAGCATAGACAGCTCGTTATACGTTGACGACTTCTTGATATGCTGCCGATCGAAAAATCCTCATTTGAGATCTATGGAAAGGCAGCTGCAAAAACTTGAAACGTGGGCAAACAACAACGGTTTCATGTTCTCCCCGTCAAAGACGGCTGCAGTACACTTCTGCCGAACAGTCAGACGTGTGCTGCAGCCGGATTTGACACTATACGGGGAAAGGATTCCCGTCCAGGACCAAGCTCGTTTCCTCGGCGACATTTTCGACAAAAAACTTACATTCATACCACACATCAAAGACCTTCGTGTGAGGTGCCAGAAAGCGTTAAACGCTTTGAAACTTCTATCAAATCCGGAGTGGGGCGAGGACTCAAAACACCTTCTCCACTTGTACATCTCCCTTGTCCGGTCCAGGCTTGACTACGGCTGTCAAGTCTACGGATCAGCAAAACCACACGTCTTAAAAATACTAGATCCAATACAAAACCAAGGACTCCGCCTAGCTCTGGGGGCTTTCCGCACTTCTCCGGTGGAGAGCCTCCAGGCCGAGGCCAACATTCCACCACTCTCACTCAGACGCACACAACTCTCACTACAATACGCAGTTAAACAGAGCTCAACACCGGAAAATCCAGCGCACAACAGCATTTTTCAAACAAATCCAGAAACCAGAAACAGATTCCAAAACAACGAAAAACTCATCAAACCTTTCGGCCTCAGAATCCTTGAGGACCTCAAAAACTTACACTTTTCCAAACAAGACATCCAACAAATTCTTTTCCCCGACCTCCCACCGTGGCACCTCACCAAGGCAAAAGTAGATTTACAGCTGACCACACACAACAAAGAAAGCACAAACACCAAAACTTTTCAAGCAGAATACAAAAAACTAATAGATAAATACCCCGGTGCGGAGCTCATCTTCACGGATGGCTCCAAAAAAGACAATGAAGTGGGCGCCGCAGCCCTATCTCCCAACAATACACACCAAAGGAGACTCCATCCTGAAGCCTCCATTTTCACTGCGGAGGCCACTGCCATTGACATGGCACTGGACTCTGTAGAAAATTCTCCTAACAAATCTTTCCTTATCCTTTCTGACTCTCTGTCTTGCATCACCTCACTCACAAACTACACACTCTTACACCCAAAAATAGTTAGGCTACAACAGAAAATCCATACACTATCCGAAACAGGAAAAAACATCATGTTCGCATGGATACCCAGCCATGTGGGCATCCGAGGAAACGAGCAGGTAGACGACCTGGCGAAGAAAGCTTCATCCCTTCTGCTGGGATCAACGACAAACACTCTCCCACAGACTGACTTTAGAAATAGTCAAAAAGTACACCTCCAGTCTGTGGGAGAGCCACTGGGAAAACCAGAAAAATAATAAATTATATGAAATTAAACCCAAACTAGAACAGCGAAATCCTTCGGATCTCTCCAGAAGAGACGAAGTCATTTTTACTCGATTGCGCATCGGACACACGGCCCTGACCCACAAATACCTCCTACAGGGAGATGAGAAGCCGTTCTGTGTCGGATACGACACAGATTTTACCATTAGACACATTTTAACAGAATGTCTAGACTTTGGAGAGATCCGAAGGAAATACTATAAATGCAAGAAATTGCAGGATATTTTTTCCGTCGTTGGTCCCGACAGAATTTTAAATTTTATAAAGGCCATTGGCCTTTATGGCGAGTTGTAGAGTGAATTTGATATTATTTAAAATTTTTATTGTTACTTAAAAGTTGTTTTAGATCACAAATGTATTTACACCGAATTTGAATATTTTAACTTTTTAGCATTTTAAAGTAAATTAGTTAGCCAGTCGTGAAGTGAACTTTCGCAGAGGTGAACAACTTGTGTTTCGCGCGCTCATATGACCTTAGCAGTTGCGAGCGCCGTAAAACATTATACTATACATACATACATACAGAAGATTAGAGGTGTTACAAGAGAGTAACAAAGATAAACAAGAAGAAGGGGAGATAAGGACGATAGTTATTTAATAGGAAAGAAGATGCAAACCACACCAGAGCACCCGCAAACCACCCATGTTTTTGCTTGGCTTCTCTTTATTGTCATGTCTTTCTAATCAAATAGGACTTCCCGTACATCTGCATTTATTCCTAACTGGAAGGTTTAAAGCATCCCGCCTATTAAATTATTGTCGAACAAACGGCTTATTTATTTATTTGTGTTTTGGTTTATGTGTGTATTTGTTTATTTGTTTATTCATTTATATTCATGGGGGGGGCATGTACAATAACGCTAACGCTTTATCATGCTTATTTATTCAACTGTATTCGTCTTTCTGCACTATAGGATACTTATTTGTATCTCTATTTTTTCCACCTCTTTGTGAATTTGTGAAAACATGTGAATTTTCACTTGTCAATACTTTGACATGATTAAATGGCTCTAAACAGTTCTTTTATACTTCACTCTTGTCCTTGCAAACTCTAGGTCATGGTCTGTGCCCGTTTCACTTTCGGTGAGTATGTCAATTTAGTTCTTCTTTGTATTACTGTAGATGTTTTCACGCCCTCGTCGACACGTTCAGATTATTTAGGAAGAGGGCTTCCATCTCTGTTTGCCAAGGATAATCCTGGCTGAGAGGGATACAACATCCGCCCTACAGAAAGACTGAGATAGTGGTGAGGCTCTCAGACTCGCAACCGTAAGGTCGTCGGTTCGAATCTGTCCAGGGGCCCGACATTGTGTCCTTGGGAAAGGCCCTTTGCACGAATGTTCCTCACTTCACCCAGGTGAGAATGGGTACACAGCTATAGACAGCGAAAGGTCTTGTCAGTTTGTTAGTGTTTGAGTGCTTAATCAGCTACGCACTGTATACTTCCCGGAAAGCTGAGAATATTTCTGAGTGTGCTATGGTGTGCAGGGGTAATAATATGGTGTAAAGCGCATAGACCTTGCAGTCGAGCGGGGATGGCGCTATACAAATGCTATTTATTATTTATCATTATTATAAACATTTCTCCCCATACGGGAATCGAATTTGGACCTCCTGCACGCCACAGCGCAGCACCACACAACTACACCAGAGACGTCGGTAGTCGAGCGCATTGGCCAGTCACTAGGAGAGACAATGGCGTCTTGACGTCAAGTGTCCAAATCCAAAGAGATTTCACAAAGTGAAAGAACCAACTTGTTGTCTATAAAAGCTAAAAATGCATCTTTTCCTCTTCTTTACTCCTTTCACCCAACGTTCGAAACAGGGCCACTAGTGTCACATTCCAGCGCGATACTAACTGAGCCTTATACATTCGCAGGGTGACTTTAAAAATATGAGTACATGTATGTGCTTGAACAATATGTTGCCAAAGATTCACACCGTCCTTTAAAGTATGAGACGAGCACACAAGAGGGTCAATGGCTCAGTAGCTTAGCTAACTTCATTACCTCTGAATTATAGAAGGCTAAATTACAATCATTATATGGAAATAGATGGTTGTACTTATGTTTTGTTTTTTCTTGCTCTGTCTTCTTGTTCATTTGTTTAGATGTTTTGTTTTTTGGTGGGGGGGGGGTGT
>NW_004797488.1:490655-493372 GCF_000002075.1 Aplysia californica | reverse complement strand
AGGCAGCGTGGTGGAATCAGGCTCTCGTCAAAATAATCAAAGTGAAGAAACTTGCATTTTTCAGCAGGTTTGTGAGTTTATATCAAATTTTTGTTTTTTGGCTCAACACCTTTCATGCCCATTAAAAAACTCATTTCTGTGTGGATTTTTCTGAAAAACGTGATTAAAGGCACACACAAAATGTAAATGTTCAGTTGCCACGGACTCTTTACCTAAGGAAATAACTAATCTTTGGCTGCCATTTTCTCACTAATTTTACCTCTGAAAACAGGTGACTCCCACTTCCTTCTTTCGCAAATATCTCGACTTGTATTCAAGATAAATGGATATTTTTTTCTTTCAAATAAAGACAAGTGAACAAGCTTTAAGATGATACCAATAACTCTACATGCTTAAAAATTGACGAGAGCCTGATTCCACCACACTTCCACACAATTAATCGCCAAAGAAAGAAAAATGTTTGAAAAGAATAAATGAAAAAGAGCATTCTCGTGAAATGAAGGTGGAAGGAAAAGCATGATAATATTTAAACATTCTGAAATGTTATCATTTTTTAATTACTCTTTTTAATGTTTGTTTGTTTGTTTGTTTGCTTGTTTGCTTGTTGTTTGGGGGTGGGGGTTAGGGGTGCTTTTGGGGACGGTGGTGGGCAGCTGTCGAATACTGTCATCGAAAATGGCTTTTACATTTAGACCGGACACTTTCTCTAAAATTTTCTCATTCCCCGACCGAGGAGAGATTCCAAGCCCGTGTGTTGTGTTACAAATGCCTATTTTTTGTGTGGAGAACCCCAATTCCAATCGTTTCCTGTGTCTGGAGACATCGTTATTCCTTCGACCTTTTTTGTGAATGTATTTCCCTCAAGACACGATTTTTTCAAATGTTGTATGCAATCTTGAGACGATCTTACGAATTATATTTATGCTCTCGTAAATTTGCAGAATGCAACGAGGTTTTATTTTGGCATTAGAGTGTTCCCGTAGGGTATATTGCTAAGACATTGTTTTGGTGACGTCGGTTTGGACCTCCAATTGGCCATATGTGCATAGAATGCTTGATAGGCTGTCATGGCTCTGTATTCCCGTAGCTTGGCTCGGTAAGAGAGTGAATATAACGTAAGGTAGTTGCTTTGAATAGCATATGCTTTGTTTAAAGGTGTTATAAAGGAATGCCCTATCATACCAACGATTGGTCTCAATGTTGGATCTTTCCACTTTTTAAGAAACGAAACACAATTTTCTCACCCAAGCAGGTTACAATAGCTTATCTTTTTTCAAGCTCATATGATACTATATTTTCATAGATTTTAGATGGGTGGTCTCTTAGATGTAAAAGGAAAGAGCTCAAAACAAGATGCCGCACTCAGGACGCGAGTTGATTTTGAGTCTCTATGGGCTACTGTTACATGCACGCAGCGTAGAAAGAGTAGGAAATATTCAATATAATATCCTCGCTTCCTGTTGTGGCACATGTGTTTTATACCAAGGCAAAAAGTCTAGCCATTATTTATAAATTCCTCCGGCGAATGCTAATGAACATTGATTGTTCCTCGTGACGTTATAAAACATCTCTCTCTCTCTCTCTCTCTCTCTCTCTCTCTCTCTCTCTCTCTCTCTCTTTCTCTCTCTCTCTTTCTCTCTCTCTCTCTCTCTCCCTCATCTCTCTCTCTTTATCTCTCTCTGTCCATCCATATCCCTCTCTGTCTCTATGTCTGTCTACCACCTTCTCTCTTTCTCCCCCTCACTCTCTATGTCTTCTCTCTCCCAGTCCAATTCTGTGTCTCTCTCGCTCTTTATCTAACAAAACAATATACATGTATCAAAATATTTTTGAACTAATACTGAGCAATCTATACAGCAAATTAGGAAATAAAAATTGCTACGCGGTCAAAAGTTAACCAACAGGCATTCGTCACAGATTTACAATCCAAGTTATTACTTCCTTACACACAGCATTATCTCCGATATCGATATATAGAACTGGACAGGCAGAAAAAGATCAACATTACGAGCAAAAGAGCAAGGAGTACAGATTGTTTTTGCACGTCAGTCTCCGTGTACCCACCGGAAGAATCAAGGACTCAGAAATACGTCAAGTGGCTGACAGAGCCGTGTCCGTCAGAAAACACATGTCAGGGGAACAACAAAACACCACATTGACAAGGCAATCTACTTGAGAAAGCTCTTTGCGAGTTACTGAACACAGCCTCGGGGTAACTCTCGTAAAACACTGGTCAAGCGCTGTATAAAAAGTAGATTCCTCAATGCGATTTCGCGCCTTAATCGTGTTTGACCAGGCGGAGGGAGGGAAAGACGATTGTACATTTGTGTAACGAGCGGTCGGTCGATGGTACTCGTTTGGCGCAAAGCTCCAATACGAAATAACAACACAATGGAGGGGAGAGTGTTAATGAATGCTGTTCTTTCTTTTTTTGGTTAGTAAGGTAAGTGTGGGTTTATGACATGTGCATATGTCGGCGTGAGTGTTTATGTGCGTGTGTTTGTATACGCATGTGTGAGTGTGTGTGTATGTGTGTGTGTGTGTGTGTGTGTGTGTGTGTGTGTGTGTGTGCTTGTGTGTAGGTGTGTATGTGTGTTCGTAAGTGTGCACATTGCAGTTGAAAAAGAGACAGAAAGAGTGAGGCAGAATGTGAGAGAAAGCGAGAGAAAGAGAGAGAGAGAGAGAGAGAGAGAGAGGGAGAGAGAGAGAGAGAGAGA
>NW_004797488.1:485682-488995 GCF_000002075.1 Aplysia californica | reverse complement strand
TACCTACCTACCTACCTACCTACCTACCTACCTACCTACCTACCTACCTACCTACATACGTGTACGTATGTACGTACGTACGTACGTACGTACATACAAACATACATACGTACATACATACATACATACGTACATACATACATACATACGTACATACATACATACGTACGTACGTACATACATACATACATACATACATACATACATGCATACATACATACATACATACATACATACATACATACATACATACATACATACATACATACATACATACATACATACATACATACATACATACATACATGCCAGGTGCGGTTCGTCCATAGAGCATGGTGTTGCAGTGCCGCCCAAAATGTTTTAATGTTCTATGACGTAAAGCACCCACAATAATAAATAAAAGACGCCAGAAAAAAACCCACTAGCCAAGTATTATATCAAAACACTTCCCTCGCTGGCGCCGTAATTGTCATTTCTATTCTATAGCGCCGTAAAACATCTACCCTGCCATGCCTAAGTTCATGCGCCGTATCTAAACATAACAGGATAGTCAACAGTGGAAACCTGACCTATTAATCGCTCCTTATTATTTCACTCGTGAAATATAGGCGAGGCTGATATCTCAAACGTGAAATATAAAAATTTGCATAAATTACTGCGCGCACTATATTCGCCTGGAAACATTTTGTAAACAAAATATAGATCTAGACTTGAACCATAATATTTCTAGATCGTGAAATGTTATAGTAGCCGCTATTTGCCCTCTGTAAAAACGTTGCTGCAAAGCCCACTCACCAAAGGAGCCCAAAAGAAGTGCCAAACACTTAAAGACCAGGTTGTAAATAGAAGGTCTTTCCAAACACCAATGTCCCACTGTCCCTAGAGTACAGAGTAGGCACAACTCTCTACAATGCGCTTAATTTTGTTCCAACTGAGTTAAAATTTCAATGGTGCGCAGCATAGTGAACCGAGATTACGTCAGAGTGTGGCGATGTCTTTTAGTGCAATGTTAGTGATAGCCAAGACTGAAGAATAAATCTTAGGCTAGGTCTTGGGTGCTATCAAAGAGTACATAACAAGAGGGGCCAATTCTCTCTTTGAGCCAATTAAAAAAGTGTCCTCAAAATCCGGTGGCGCCCTCTTCGGAAAAGCGCACCTTTAGCGAAAAGAGTTATCCTACTTGAGTTTTAAAAATCAAAGTGAAACTAGCAAGTTTGTTAATGAATTTCGGAAGAACGCTTTTTTAAAATGGTTACGCTGACAAAAAAACCTCTTCCGGAGGAAAGGGTGATTGTTTTCTTCGTTTAATTTGACTTTAGAATGAAAGGCGAGAGGTCATTAAAATTTTTAAAAACTAAAACTCCGTACTGAACGAACCCGAACTGCTGATGAACAGCAGTCGATCTGCGCACGCAAGGAGGTGCTATTCCTATTCTTCTTCTGGAAAAACGAAAGAGAGCTTCAAAACAGACTGCAGCGCCATCTGAAGCAAAGAGCATACTTCCTGCGGACACTTTGTTGGCTGAGTGGCCCATCTTGTTATTTACTATCTTTGGTGCTGTCAAGTCTAGGCATATGCTAGCAAACGACTCCTAGCCTTTGGTTTGTTTTGGTTGCAAAGTTTGAAATCAAAGTTATCTCTATTCTCACGGCAACATGCCATATAAATGCAGTTTCTTAACCCCCTCACTGCTACGGTGATGTAAGGCTCACGCCACCTGTGTGTGCTTTGAGTCAACAGATTTAACCCTTTTATTGCCCGGCCCGAACATACGAATAAGCCGACTTTGTATTACACCCCATTTATCCCATCTCCCTACCTCACTGATTCGTCCCTCCATTCCACTCAGTAAATACATTATTGGCAATGGTACTGCCACTGTTGTGCCTACAAAGGAGCACTATAATATAATGTGTTGCTGGTGCTAACATTAAATCGTCAAACTTGATTTAATTTAAGAAATAACACATTTGTTCATTTCTATGGAGTTTGTATATTTGCATACGCCATGCGAAACCACATGAGGTTAATTCCAGTTGACTACTTTTTGCGACGTAACCCTAGCACATGTTAATAAAAGACAAGCTGCGCAATAATATGTAAGCATTATGGTCTTATGTTTATTTTTTGGACTTATTTTTACACATTTAGATGCCTTTTTCAAAATCACTAAAGGTCAGTAATTAGGTTTTCTTGACTAAACCAAACAAGTTCGAGTGGCTGAGTAAAAAAAAAACCAAAAACAACAAAAACGCAGTGTGATAGTCTGCAGGGGAGGGCAAAGTTTTGTAAACACACAGGTCGTCTGTGAGAGATCAGCTCACTGTCCCTTTCGTTGTGGGGTTAAGAGTGTTGACGGTTATTGCATGGGCGTCGGTGGAAAGGGGGACAACGACGATACCAAAAAAACCTAAAATCAAGCTTTTCAAAAAAGCCAACAACGAATTATTTTATCTCTATAAACTGAGATTGATAAAACTGAGGAATGCACTTTTGCTTGAAGATTTGCCTCATCACCCAATTCTCGGGGCCTAGCAGTGAAGGGGTTAATTTTTCAACTTTTGAATTGTACATTTTCTGCTTGCTTTGCCTACTTATGTTATTATTGTTTTGTTTTGGGTTTATTCCGCGGAGGAGGACATACGGAGAGCACAACTTGTAAATAGCGTGATTTTAAAAAAACGAAAACAATCCAGATGTTTTCTAATCCTCACTCTGATTGAGAGAGGCAAGAAAATTTTGTTATCAGTTGAAACTCTTGAATGGATCCTCTTTTCCAGTTAGCTGGTCATTTGAACTTTGTCGGTCCGGATCTATTTCGCTTGCTGATATCAGTGTGGTATAAAAATTGATTACACTCGTTATGGTGGTAGACCATGTGAGTGATTACAACAGGCAATTTCACAAGTAGGATAAATCATGATCTACCACCAATACTCATGTAATAAATCATTTATCACCGATAACCATGAATAGGCTAGAGTATTAAAAAAACCAATCAAACTAAAATAAAATAAATAATATAAAACGAAGAATACATGGCAGTGTATTGTTCCTTTTGGTGCGTTTGTTCGTTTGTTCGTTTGTTTGCTTATTTGTTTGTTTGTTTGTTTGTTTGAGTACACAGAAGCACATCAATACAATGATGGTCATTTTGTGTTGTAAAAAGTAAGACAGACAGACAGAAACACCAGCGGAAAAGTAAAGAAGCGTGACCTACCAGTGGCACCTTCCAGCCACCCTCCATCCCCGTGGGGAAATTTTGTAGGCAAAAAAATGTGATATATATGTGTGTGTGTATATATATATATA
>NW_004797488.1:480935-485582 GCF_000002075.1 Aplysia californica | reverse complement strand
TTTATTTATTTATAACCAAACTCACAGATATTTGTAATATTTGTATACTCGTACTCTGGGATGGATCCTGAAAGGGGGGGGGCGAAGCAGAGATGGACATGTTCCGACTGCAGTGACCCCAACACAGTGGACAAGTAAGACAAGTAAGTAAGATTTGTATACATGTGCATGCAAAAATACTAAATACACAATATTACACGGTAAACGACATTGAAACAAGGCTCCGAAGTTGACCCAGATATACCCAGAAAATTGGTCTTTCACAGATGACAATGAAGCTGTGTGGCAAACAATTTGTTTCCCAGAAATATTGTTAAGTTAATGTTTCCGGTCAGTCTCACCGTAACGTGACCACAACGCGGCTATTTTGTTAGTTGCGTCCTCCCTATAAGGGGTCAGTAAAGAACAGGGAATCCTAGCCTGGGGCTATCTCAGAACTAGCAGTGTGTGGGAGGGGGGGGGGTATGTTATGCCTTTGTGGACAGTGGTTATTGTGAGGCTTCGGGCATTCTTTGACCGATTAGTTTCTTAGAGCACAGGTCTTAGAGTACAGGTAGATGTAAAGCGTGAAAGGACGAGGGAGGGGGGTAGGGTCAACTGGTACTAACTAGGATGACCTACTTATGTGGGCAAAAAAGAGGTTTGTTATTGCTGTTGTTGGTAATGTTGTTGTTGTTGTTGTTGTTGCTATCGGTTGTGGTGGTAGTGGTGGTTGTGCTGCTGCTGCTGCTGCTGCTGCTGCTATGATGATGATGATGATGATGATGATGATGATGATGATGATGATGATGAAAATAAAAGAGGAGGTGGAAGAAAGAAAGAAGGAAAGGAAGGAAGGAAGAAAGGAAGGAAGAAAAAAGGGAGATTTCAAAGTATGAGGAGGAGAAGGCAAGGAAAGTGGAAAAGAGGGATGCAGGAGAGAGAAAGAGAGAGAGAGAGAGAGAGAGAGAGAGAGAGAGAGAGAGAGAGAGAGAGGAGAGAGAGAGAGGGGAGAGAGAGAGAGAGAGAGAGAGAGAGAGAGAGAGAGAGAGAGAGAGAGAGAGAGAGAGAGAGAGAGAGACATTCAGGAATGTAGGAAGGTCGAGAGACGAAAACATGTTTAGTTAGACATATAATATATTGAAGCGAGGAGTACGCTCTTTTATTTTCAGGAGAGAAAAATGGTGGAGTGGGGAGGAGAATGATGCACAGTAATAGTTGTGTTGACTGTAGTAGTAGCCGCTACGACTTTTACCTCAAAAACAACAACAAAAACAATAACAACAACAACAACAACAGCAAAGTATCTACCACAACCGTACCACAGTCACAGTTACAACAGCAATACCAACAGACATAGAGACAATAAAAACAAAAACTACTACAACTACAACTACTACCACTACTAATACTACTACTACTACTACTACTACTACTACTACTACTACTACTACTACTACTACCACTACAAAAACAACAACAACAATAGAGTCGCCATACAGGCAGGCTAAAGAAAATAAAAGCATCCAGAAAGAACAAGAGGAAAACACAATCTCTAAAAAAATAAAACCTCCGAGCAACAACTCAGTTTAAAAAACTACAACGGGGACGCTCGACAGAACGGGGCTTTAAAAACGTTTTTGTACACCAACCATGCGTTTTCAATCAGGATTCCCATATGGCTTAAAGAACGTTCTAAAAAGCTCACAAAAACATCTTTTTTCCATCCGTGTCCAGAAGATGTTCATCAGCTCAATCGATAAAAGACCGAGGTTCACATCAATTTCCGGCGTTCCGTTCGCGACAAATTAGGTAAGCCAGCTGCAAACAAATAAGGCTGCTGTCCCTGCTTTGTCTCAAAGGTTCCGATAATCTCAGATTCAAGTTACGAACCAAACTGTCGTAGGACTGAAAGTTTAACGCAACGAGAATGTTTTAAAAAGTAGTTCTCACTCAGTATCTGTCTCTGTCTTGCGCTCTCTATTTCTCTGTCTCTTTCTGTGCCTCTGTCTGTCTTTCCGTGTGTCTGTCTGTCTCTCTCTCTCTCTTTCTATCTATATATATATATATATATGTCTGTCTATCTATCTATCTATCTATCTATCTATCTATCTATCTATCTATCTATCTATCTCTCCCTGTCTCTCTCTCTCACACACTTGTGTGTGTGGGGTGGGGGGGGGTAGAGGGAGCGTGGATGTATGATAGTGTATCTAACTGAGTGTATAAAATGTGTATTGGTGTGCGCATGAGTATGTGTGTATGGGTGTGTATGGTGTATTGGTGTATGTGTCCACGCGCGTGCGCGCATTGGTCTTTATGAATCAGTGAATATTTCTCAGCCTGGAAGTGCTCATACCAACTCTTGAGTCATTGTATTATTATGAACTCAGTATCAACACATTTTCCTTTTTACAAAACAACTTCTCCGCATCAGTTCTACCCGGAAAATGTTGTATCACCTCTAAATCACTCCCCAGTGCCAGTCTCCCAGTCTGACCATGTTTAGAGAAGTCTTACACAATCGACCGAGCTGCCGACGCCCTTCTCTTTGCCGCAGGCTTCTGTGTCACCAGTGACAGGCAAAAACACATAGTGTGAAAAACAGTTTTTACAAAGATCTAGAGAATGTGAAACAGAAGCTTTTTATCGTCAATATTCACCAGAACAGTTTTATCTTGCAAACTGCTCAATCGCCAATTTGAAGGATATAGTTGGATCGGGGTTTTTTAATTCTCTTTTGTCTAATGCATTTTTTACGCTCCTTTTGTCACGGCTAACCTTGGCTGAGAGGAGAGGGATACATCCTTCTTAGTAGATATTTCTCCAGATATTCGATAAAAATTTCTTCCCCACTCGAGAATCAAACTCGGGTCTCCTGTTTGTGAATTAGGCGCATAACCGTTTCAGATGCCGGTGGTTTCTTTTTCAGGGCAGAGAAAACAGTGTCCAGAGAAAAGTGAGTTAATGTTTGATGAGTATATAATTTTTCCTTCTGTTGGTTTTTGATAAGGTACAAGAGATGTCTACAGTAAACAGAGCGACGCTGTACATTGCCGTGAATCTATTTCGGTTAATTAGTCGTTACTTTAGAATTACAAAGTTTTGACTGACATTTTTTTTTCCGTTTTGAGTAACTAAGACCATGAGGTGAGAAACCAAATAATTAATGTTCTATCTGATCTATGAAATTCTAAGATTATTGTCGTTGTCAAGATATTCAAAGAAAATAAATGCATTCGTAACAAAAAGCTTGACACGTTGCGAAACTCAAATCTTTGACTTTGACATCCATTTTTTTTTCAAAACTAGATTCTAGGTACTGAGCAGATAGAACGTGGAGGTAGCATAGTCTTGAAACCCGATTTCCATTGTTTATCATTGACATCTCCCCTCTAATAAACCATGTCTGGGTCAATTTATTCTCCCAATACTGGTGAAAAAATGGAACTTTCCTCAGCAACTCCCGGCGGCAATTATAGAACATAACAAGTGTGTGGAGGAGAGGATTATGTGAGAGAGCGTGTGGGTATGGTGTGTGAGCGCGTGCGAGTGGGTGTTTGTAATCCGAGTGTGGGTGTTTGTGTGTGTGAGAGTGTGTGTGTGAGTGCGTGTGTGTGTGTGCGTGTGTGTGTGTGTCCGTCTGTCTGTGTGTGAGTGTGTGTGTTTGTTTGTGTGTATCTGTGTGCGTGCGTGTTTGTGTCTATGTATGTGTGAATGTGTGAGTATGTGTGAGTGTGTGTGTGTGAGAGAGACTGTATGAGTGTTTGTGTGTATGTGCGTCGACAGATAATCCCACAACGCTCAAGTTTCGTAACTGAACGAGTTTCGTTTTTGTTGTTTTCGGATTTTGAATTGCTCTTCCCGAAATCCGAATCATTTCTCTTATTCGGGGATTGTATAGCAGTTTGTAATACGTATTTTTGAGTTTGCGATAAACGCTTTACATCCACGTCCAGGCAACTTAGATGTGCTGCTTAAATTCGAGTATGCAAGTCAGCACATAATATAGTGTGAGATATTTCCTCCAAGCAGAAAGGCAATGATATTCTTTTAACCACTGCTACTCCTTGGCTCCTTTTAATACAGCCACGCCCCTGATCAGAGGGTAAGTAAGATCTAACACTTAGCCTTCTCGTATAAGGGCGAAAAAAATCTCGGAGGTCCCGTGTGCGAGTTGCGCACGTTAAAGATCCCTTGGTGGTTCTAAAATCCGAGTGGTAGCCGTGTGTACCTACAATGTGAAAGATTGTGTGTCCCTAGTAGAATAAATATGTTACATTTAGATAAACGGGCGAATCTTTTGAGTTATTGTGTAGTCGTAACAGTCTTCTGAGGTAAGAACCCCTACATTTTCAACATGAAATTACATTGTTAAATCAAAGAAATTAAACTGAACAAGTCTCTTGTTATTCATTATGTTTTATTTAAAAGAATGAAACGTCCCTCCACATTGATGCAGAAAACAGCAAGCTATGTAAGCTATCTACAGATTTTAGGGGGTTCTGGTGGACTAGAGGTTATGGTGTTTGAATCTCATTCAATAGGTCCCGGATTCGAACTCTGACAGCGAAGGAAATGTTATCCTCTGAAATTGTCTCTTTTCACCTCCTTTCCTGTTCCTGTTTTATCGTCTGCTTTCGTCTCCACTTTCTACCCCCCCCCCCC